>NC_136499.1:37359475-37401975 GCF_053919585.1 Euprymna scolopes
TATTTTATTTTTACTTTCATCATATTTTGCTTTGGTTTTGATACCCCCAAATTCGAAGCTACCTATTTACGTCCCTTCCTTTTCATAACCTATCATACTGTCATAAACATAGTCCATTTTCTGTCGGCTGTTTTTGAACGCAGTCAACGACGGCTACTTTTGCTAGTATATATATATATATATATATATATATATATATATATATATAGTCATGACAGGCCGACTGTTAGACTATTTACTTGATGTTATGTATTGAAACTCATAAATGCATTGCGATTACATAAGACAACGCCTTATTCTGGGATAGAAATTTGATCGTCGACCCTGCGCTTCCCACCGCAGGGATATAACAAGATATGTGCTGAAATCAAATCAAATCAAAATAATAAACAATATGTAACGCTAAAAGTCGCATTTCCTCTTGAGAACCCCTATATTATATTAAAAAATATTAAATATCAATGACTTCACCCGCACAGATTGAGTTTTTATATCTTTATTCTTTTCTTAAAAAATTTGTCAATCTTTGCATAAAGTATAACATTTTCATAAGTAATTATAAGAACTAGCCGAACAGACATAGACAAGCTATATAATACGAGGAAGTAAGCAGTATGCTTCCTTGTTTTGATGACATACAAATACTTCCCTCACGGAGTTGGTAATTGCTACAACATAACATTGACGCCACACCAAGGCACGAAACTTTGTAAATAGCAACGGCGATACAAACAAAAAGGCATTCGCGTCACGTAATATGGTTAGTCGATTCGGCGCATAAACGATGGCCAATGCGATAAGATATATGAAATTGATAGACGCCCTTAGTATAATCTACGGCGCGCTGCTATAAACGTTTCATTAGATTAGCCTTTTTAGATGTCCACAGGTTGATTATCCATGCCAGCAATTTGTTTAGCCACTTCGTTGAAAGTGTCAACCCGAGGTTTTATGGCTCTAAACAAAATTATCCGGTGTCATGAGATGTCGTAAATATCGAGCGATCTTAATTGCTTTATCCGTTCAGACGCTTGTCTAATGTCATTTTTAAGTGCTTCACGAGTGGGACACATCTAGTTATTGGCATGGACTGTTAAAGCTCACCCGACATCAAAAGGAACCGTTTAGGGTATGACGTAGAACAGTATCATATGATGAGGCGGCAATTTGAAATCAAATGAAAGGTATTACTTAAATTTACCCTCGATCCTGGAAAAACGATGTCCAATTCATAGTTTTATTAGCTTCGGTGAATGATCATAGATTATGAAGTGTATCTCATAATACGCTGGTATTGACTAAAATAAAAACAACTTGAATGTGGATGAAGTAATGTGTAATTTATAATAAATTGTCGATTTTAGATTATAGATGTAGTAGGTGGGTTAGATATAATATTTCATTTATACATTATTTTTTCGCAAATGAAATTAATTTGAAAGCCATCAGAGAGAAAACCAATTTACTACGTATGTTTGATCCGGCTGCTACGTTGAGTCTTCTATGGACGTTTTTATTTTCTCTTAATGCAGCATCACGTTTACGCCCATTTTTTGTTATATCTAAGCAGAGAAGTTCTCAGTTTTCTGAGGAGTACATGCACAAGAAAAACGCTAATCACATAATAATAACCGTTTGTTTCTACATAAAGAAACGGATCTGTAACTCGATATACTGACATTTTAATATGTCGGCCGAGCTGTTTTGCATGAAAAATAATATTTAGGTCTTGGAATGTAATTTTACTATTCTTTTATACAGGTTCCGCTGTTATATTTAACATACATTTCGATTCTAAACAAAAATGATTGGTATACACAAAGAGTGAAATATAATTGAAAAAAACATGTATTCCCAAGTCAACACACGCACAGAAATATGAAATGTACCGTGTATACCAAACAAGTTTGATTGGATGATATTCATCTGAAAGGTGTGTGAACAAGGCATTGTAAAAAATCTTATAATGTTATGCACATTCATGAAAATAATAGTACTAATACGTTTCAATAGATTACTCATTTAGTTCTGGAGAAAAAGGTGACAATGCTTAATTTCAAGACGAGGGTTGGACATTCTAAGTGGAAAAACCGGAAACGTATTAAAGCAACGTAAAAAGAGTAGAGTGGAAAGTACTCGAAACATTTTCCTCGCGCCCAGTATTTTCTTGATACAAAAATAATATTATGTAGACGGGTTGTATACATAGATGTCAGACATATTGGAAATGTAAAATATATCTCTGCCTGGGTATTACCTGAAGAAAGCTATGCCGATCTGGATGATAAAAGCAAGCAAAGTTAAAAGATTAACGAGATGTTTAATGATGCTGTCTGACAAATTTCGCTTTTGTGTTAAATTTCTTTTTCACTTTGTTTTTGCTGGGGATGGGGAATTCTACCAGATGCCAAACATTCTTTCATTAGTTTAGTTACTCTAACCGAGAGATCTTTTTCAAGATTCTAACACCCCCTTTAAGTGATATTGTTTGTATTTCTCTTGCACTTAGTTCACAGGGGTGTATTCGCTAGTTTTTGAAATTCTTTTTCATTAGACAATTGCTCCTATAATGACTGTTATGATTGATACCTTTTTAAGATTCCAGTTTCTTGTCATGTCGTACATAAGTCATTGGTATTTTTTATATGTATAAAACAGTGTGTGTCGCATTAGACTTATTTCAGTGCGAGAAATGTATCTTACTCCTCTTTCTCTATATTAGAAAGAAATTAATATAAATCATGTTATTATTATTTGTAATAGATAGAATACAGAAACGTGCAACTTTGATCATTTGTCCTCTAAACTCTCCTGCACTGTTTGTCATCCTCCCTTGTATATTTCACAAGACGACCGCCAACATGCTTTAATTCCTCTTCCTTAAGAACCTTCCCTCATTACTGAAATATCCTTATTGAATTTCTTGCCGTTTCTATCACTCGTATGATTAGGATTCTCCGCCGCATTCTCAACTGTTACGATTTTACAAACAAAAACAAAAAACCCGTTCCGAATTACACAAACAGAAAGCCAAAATTAGATTTTCCACGCCGTTTTGCATATAATGTTGCCAAAAATGTCCGTTACTTTGTTTTGAGTGTTTAACAGTGTAATTTAATAATTGTTTTTAATTGTCCGATTTCTACACCGTCGTTTTTAAAGTATGATGATACTTATTATTATCGTTTGTTTGATATTCTTTAAGTATAATTATAGCAACTATATTTACGATATCTTTAATTACAGAATAGTATATTCTCATCAAATTTAAATACAGTTTGTGGTCATATTCTAAACGGAACCGAGACAATTGTTGGAAACCAATGATATCAGTTAACATTGAAGTAATTAAGATTTGTGCCGGTGTTGACAAAAGGAACAAACATTCAGTCGAATATAAATATCTTAGCACAGGCAACAAATGGAAAAAATAAACATGTAGCTGTTAGTTTAAAACAAATAAAATCTATTAAAATCCGTTATTCTTGAGAGAACATTTTTTCCAGAAAGATAAAAGCCTGAATTTTATCGTATGAAAAGCAGAATAATATAAAACGTTTTCCTCTTTTTTAAAATAGAATTTGAAATTTTCCAAAACCACACCATTTACCGCCATTTTGTCTCGATCGGTAAAGCATTAAATTATTTTTCAAAAAAACAACATTTTTTTCATCTAAATAATGATGATTGGCTATAAGCAGATGCTAAAATATTATCATATAAGTAGCTGGATTTAAAATAATTGCATTTTTTTATATCACTTTGTAGATTTACGTTGCGAAACTTAAGTTAAAAAAATAATGATAGGCTAAAATTAAATATAGACGCTTGTATAGGAATAAGTAATCAATATTTAGCCATATATTTTTAACGTTTAGTTAAAATACAACTCCTGCGTCTAGTATCACGGTTGGGACAGCATAGGTAAATCAAAGAGAAATTTCCATGAGACATTATCGTATTTTTAGCAAAATGCTCAATTATTTTTCGATTTTTTTGTATCGATTCTTCAAACCATTTCCTATTCAATAGTATATTAGCAGTATTGGGTTCACTAAGAAAATATAAATTTATTTTTCAAATATTTAAAAGCACTGTTTTTCTCACAAATAAAGACAATATACCATGGTTCTGGCTGATCAGAAAGATGATAATTATTATATATTCAACAGAATTTTACACATCAAAAGCAAAAAAATATGAAAAATAAAACGCATTCAAAATACGGATTTTTAACCCTACAATTTGAGGCGTGAGCAGTTATTTTTTGTTTGTGTGATTAATAAACAATCCTCACCCTCCCCATAATACAATATATTTTTCTCAGTTTAAGCATGTTATTTTTAGCATATTTGTACCCACAAATAAAGAAGGGAGACAGTAGGCATATACACACAAATATAATTATATATATATATATATATATATATATATATATATATATACATAAATATATATATACATATATATATATATATACTTCATTTACTCACATAAAATTAATATACGAAAGTATAAATTTATGCGTAAACTTTAAGTATTTACTTCAAAAGTTCTCAATGCGTAGGTAGAGCTAGTTAGTAATTTATAAAATATATATGGCGATTAAGCTACACTGAATATACGGCGTTTCATCCACTCTAGGATTCGTCAGGCTTATGCGCGAATTCTGTGGTTGTTTATCGTTTTTATATGGTCCTCTTCTGTTGAGGATTTTAGTTAGCCAATCAACTTTCTAGTATCCACCGCGCCTCTTCCTATCAGCCAATGGGCATGCATTTTATCGAACAAAGGATCTGTTTTAAAACTAGTTTAGTAGTTTAAGTCAGACATTTTCTTTATATATATATATATAAATATACATATGTGTACATACATATATGTACATATATACATATATATACACACATATATGTGTGATCTTTTATGTATATTCATGTTTATTTAATTTATTTATTTGTTTATTTTCTATTGTTTTTGTTAGTTTTAAAGCTATTTTGTATCTATTTTTAGTTTTAAAGCTATTTCTCTTCTACAGTTTAATAGATTTTGGGGTTCTTTAAAGTACAGGATAGCAAATTTTTCATGAATGTATAATTTACATGGGTCGTCTAAATTCCTACACCGGGTTGCTTGTCTTATTATTTTCCATTCGACTACCGGCGAATGGCCGCTTTCTTTGAGTTCCCAGTATTATTCGCTAGTGTTGTTTTTATACGGTGTGTTTTATTGTTGAATGTACTTTTATGGTCATAGTATCGGGTTTTGAAATCTAAAGAGGTCATGCATACGTAATATTTCTTGTTATTCGGGTTTTCTTTCGCAAATATTGTTGCCTGATAAACTAGGCTTTTTGTTAGACATTTATTTTGAACTGGGCAAAGTGTGCGGTGCCTACAGTTGCATTTATCGTACTCGTTATTAGTATTTTTATTTATAGTTTGGCCGAATATTCAGTGTAGCTTAATCGCAGAATATATTTTATAAATTACTATATATATATATATATATATATATATATATATATATATATATATATATATATATATATATATATACACATATATAAATATATATATATATGTTTTTTCATAATGTTTTTAGAGATACAAAATGTAAATATTGCAATTAGAAAGAGAGGACTTTAATGGTTCATGGTTAAAAGTATATATATATATATATATATATATATATATATATATATATATATATATATTCCTTTAATCTTCTCTCCAAAAAAGGGGGAAAAAGGGGAACAGGAGAGGAAGGAAAGAGAAATGGGGAACCAGCTGATCAATTTGACCCTCACTCCCAAAGCTGTATCGAGGGAATTTTTAAAACAAAGAATAAAAAAGCGATTAAAATTGAGTTTTATTCAATTTACGGGGAGAAAAAAAAAGTGAGAAAACGATTAAAGTAAAACAGCGTTATGGTCGACTACTCTAGAGATTAATCCCATACAATCCCAGGAGACATTCCGTTTGCAAGAAAATGGAATGTTTTCTAAGTCGAACGTGAATAGTCTCCAAGATCTTAAGGTGATATAGTGAATAAGCACGACTCGGAATAGAAAAAGAACCAGTGCTAAAGTTCGCTGCAGAAGACGGGGTTTTAAGTAAATGATCAGTAATTGAAAACCCGTATGTGTTAGTAACAACGTTCGTTTCCCGGTAGGTTCCATTCCTAATTTTACTGGGTATAGGTTGTTGGATTCTTCCATCTAAGCTTAATGTTGTTCGACCCAAGTAGTTGGCACCGCAACGACATTCAAAATTGTAAATAAAGTTACTATTATTGTGGGTGGGGGTAGAAACGCTTTTCTAGAAGATGGTAATATAGTTCTCGTAGAGAACACAACACACACATTGGCAGCAAAATAACATCCATGAACTGCTGAACTTATTTGTTTGGCAAATTTCTCACTTACTGTACCCAACCAAGACAAACAAAGATAAATTGGACATTTGGCTACTATATTCTCTTTAATTCGAGAGAATTCAGCCAATTTCTTTTGAATAACTGACCTAATCACATCTAGTGGGTACCCTTTTTTGAATAAAGTATCCGTAATTGTTTACAATTCGTCATCTAATTTTAACTTGGAACACATCATAAGGGCACGATGTGTTAGGATCCAAATTAGATTTATCTCACGTTTTCTAGGGCAAAATGAATCCCAACGAGTGTACAATTCTGTAAATGTTGGTTTATGGTATATAGATGTATGGTAACTAGATGACGTTTTTGTTACCAATACATCAAGGAAAGCTATGGATGAATTGCACTCTCCTCTATAGGTGTACTTTAACGCAGGATGCATTCTATTCAGTAAGGAGAAAAAGGTGTTTGCTTCAGTTTTGTTATTAAATAAACAGAATGTGTCGTAAACATATCGGAAGTACACTAATGATTTTATGGGTCCAGATAGTAAGCGCCCTTCATAGACCCCCGCAAAAATATTCGCCCTGGTCGGTCCAAGTACTGAGCCCATGACCACACCACCTTTTTGGGATACATAATATTGTTGGAACTAAATTCCACAGATGTCATGGCAAATTTCATAAGTTCAATAAAGGTGTGTTCAGGAATAGGAGGAGGTGATATCCGGTCCCGATATAAAAAAATTGCACATATATCTATAGTTTCCAAAATAGGGGCATAAGTAAATGATTGCTCATGTTATAGCATTTTTATTAACATGATATTCGGCGCATTAGCTTCATATTCTGCAAAACTCTCAGCACACAGCGGAGTGCAATTGCTGTTGCATCTTTGAAGGCTGAACTTCAGCACAGCTTTAATTCTTAATGACACGCGATGTGACCTCCTGATATTTTTTGTGATTATGAATCCTTATATAATTTTCTGCAGAAAACAAAGAATTAAAACTAAACGAAATAAGATGTCGTTTTTCTTGCAGTTTGTGGTCAATCTCAGTAGGTCACAGCGAACCGAAAGTACATATAGAAAATTCATACCATCCAACAGGCCCTTGTTGTACAATTTGCGTTGGCGGGTGTTATGGGTACGTAGATTTAATTATATTATTTATAGCTACTTCAACTGTTATTTCTTTCACAGTTTGCATGACCGAGACTTCCTGCTCAGTATTGAGTTCGGTGTGTTTAGGCACGCTATGAGAGTTCACGAATTTCACGTGTCCAAACACAACTTTGGGTTCAAGAATAATTTGGATTTAATTTTTTGCAATAATGATTGAAACGTCAGAATAGGAAATATATAAATATATATATATATATATATATATATATATATATATATATATATATATATATATACATATATATATATATATGTATATGAAATAAATATAATCGAAATATAAACGAAAATATCAGGTTATATATTCATTTTCTATCTATCAAACAACACCGAGACAAAGAAATATAGGATCGTTATCTATTATATGAAGAGCTATTGTCAGTAAGCATGTTTGTATGTTTGTACGTTCGGCTGAAAGTCAAACACGATATAACAAGCACAAACAAAGTTGATGTTTCTGTAGTCGGTATTGTCCCATATGAATAATATGTAAAATTTAGAAACAATTTATTTATCCTTTAGGGTCAACTAGAAAAGATTTTGTAAGACACGGCCGATTTTTCAACATTATGTTTTTTTTTAATTTCAGTGTTATGGATTAATATTGTAAACAATAGATCGACGAATTCCTAGGGAAATCTGTGTTATAAAAGAGAGTTATGTGTGTATACCCTGCTAGAGAAAATAGTTTTGGCGGAGGATAATGTAGAGACAATTCCGATAAAACTGGTATCGGGTAAGCAATGTAGAGAGATGCTGATAGAGATAGCATTATATAGCTATACGTAACATTTTAGCACGGGCAACGCCGAGTTTCTCGCCAGTAAATAAATACAGAACAACAGTTTATAGTAACGATGTGCTTATTTATTTCTAAAAAATAATCACTTTAATGACCCTTGTGTTTTTTTTTTTAAATTTCAATAGACGAAAAGTAACATTACATATCTTGTTTTTTCTTGTACGGGTGTGACGTGTAACATATTAGAGAAAGTCCAAAAAAGTGTGCCAAAAGCATTTAAATAATCCGATATGTCTTCGTCAACAAGTGCATTGAAATGAAGCACAAACTGACGGATCGAGGGAATTTACTTTAATAGAACGTGAAGAACTAGACTTTCTTAGATATAAATACATACTTGGTCAACCGAGTTTTACTGCCTGTAATTTATAATTGCGTGAATTAAAATTAATTACAGCTACATCGATTCAAGTTCTATTATTATAAACATATCCACTAAGAGACACTCTCACACACACAGAGGCATGCATATATATATATATATATATATATATATATATATATATATATATATATATATATATATATATATATTCTAGCATTTCAGCCCGGCGTTGCCCGGGTGTTTGGAGGGGTATGTTCGGCCAAAAATGAAGCGATCAATTTTTTTTAACTTTGACCTCTATTATGACCCCTTAACTTTTATTGTTTTGGGTTCAAATCAAGTTATTAAGTTAGATCCATGTTCATTGAACCTATATCTAAAATATCAAGTGTTTAGACCCAAAATTGTTGGAAGAGTTCCCAAACTCAAATCGTTGAACTTTGACCCCTTAACAGACAAATTTCTGTCCGAAAACGGATTACAAAAATTTTCCCAAATCTTAGTATCCTGTAGATCAAATTTCGAATTTGTAGACTGAAAATTTACAGAGTTATTGCGTACGGAAATGTACATAGACAGATATACACACAGACACCTTCACTTTTACAATATATATATATATATATATATATATATATATATATATATATATATATATATATACAGGGTGTCCGTAAAGTTACTATACAGTCTTATTGTTTTATTGTATTATATTTGTATTAATAGTTAATATTTATTTTTTTACAGGTTTATTTAATCAAGCATGCCACGCAAGCTAACTTTGGAAGAGCGCAAATTTATTTTGAAGCGATATTGGAAAACAGAAAACGCACAGGATGCAAATCGTGACTGTATAGTAACTTTACGGACACCCTGTATATATATATATATATATATATATATATATATATATATATATATATATATATATATATATATCCCTGTTTTTTTTTCTATTTTGATACTAACGTAATTTCCCCCGCATGCCCAATGAACCTATATTTAAAATATCAAGTGTTTAGACCCAAAATTGTCGGAAGTGTTTTAAAAACTATAATTGTTGAACTTTGACGCCTTAACAGACAAATCTCTGTCCGAAAACGGATTACAAAGATTTTTCCAAATCTCAATATCCTGTAGATCAAATTTCGAATTTGTAGACCGAAAATTTACAGAGTTATTGCTTAGGAAAATGTACATAGACACCCCCCCACACACACACGTTCACTTTTATATATAATATATTTTCCCCCCGTTTTTTTCTATTTTGATACAAACGTAATTTCCCCTGCATGTTCCGAAATTGTCACTCATATTAAAAATCGTTATCTGTTTATTTCTTAATGACATGCGATGTGACCTCCTGATATTTTTTTGCGATTGTGAATGCATTTATAAATTCATTACGGAGTAAGCTTTTGTATTATCAATATCGCCTGAAGAGGGCTCTAGTTATTTGTGACTAGGAAACCGAAAGATACTCATAAATGCTTATGTAAAACACAAAAAAGAATATTATCCCTACTATAGTATTGAGCAGTATTTTATTAACCTCCTTAAATCTTCATTGACTCATTTGCCCCTGGAAAATATTAACCTGAGATTATATACAAGTTAGAAAAGCATTTCATCCAAGGCAGTAAAATTATTAAACAAAATGTTTTTACTATAGATTTTAAAAATAAAGGTACAAGATCCACTTTGAAATTTATTTATCTTCAAAGTGCACTTTTGTAAATTTAAAAAAATAAGGTATAAACATTTAATTTAAATTGAATCAAAATATTACCCTGGATTTATTTTATGCAATGTACATTCTGTTGCACTTTAAAACTAATCATTGAAAATTTTATACCTATATCATTAATTGCTAGATGAAAGATAATGTTTATAATTGGAATTTGGCGTATATTTGTTCAATGGTTAATAGTATTTCTATTGCAATCGCCTAAACAATTCATTAAAAATCCTGTTTGCAAATAAACGTTTAAAAATCAAAAAAATATAAGTTAACTCGAAAAACGTTCACCGAACAATTTACTCTAAAAACAAATGGAAATTTTCTTGTCGAAAAAACTGCCAAATAAATAATGAAGAGAAATAAACAATACAAAATTCAACTTTTATTAATAATATATATATATATATGTGTGTGTGTGTGTGTGTGTGTGTGTTTGTGTGTGTGTGTGCGTGTGGGTGTGCGTGCGTAGGTGTGTGTGTTCAGTAAATTGACAGTAGGTTTTAGTTATTTTTAATTTATTGTATGTATATTTTTTACGGTTTGTTTGTTAAGAAATTCGTCGTTGTCTGTTACTCTGCTCGGCTTAATCTGTGGTATACAAACCAGCCAGCACTACTGATGAAAATCTCAGTGTAAGTAAAGTCTATATAGGCATGGAGAGGTTCTCTGGTCTTAAATATTTGGGGGTTTTTATTCCGAAATACAAGAACAGAACAAAACTTGGCACATTCTATGAGGATTCCAAAGAACAGATCCTAACACTAGTGATTAAAAAGGACATCCAGAGGAAAACAAGCACATGCACCTCCCTTAACTCACCTTTGTACGTTTGCTTGAGTAAAAAAAAATGTTAATTCCAGATTCAAGGAAGGAGATAAGCTCTTGAATTAAAAAATGTAAACTCTTATAATTGTGGACGCAACAAATCCCACCTTCTTAGGCACTTTGATTTCCTTTCGTAATTTGTGATATCTTTATATTTGTTCTTACGTTCATTTTTCATTCTTACACTTTTATGAACAATATAATACGCAAGATTGGGTGTCATTTTGTAATGTGGATTTTGTTGCATACTTTGCTTCTTATTTTATTACATTCTAACCACCAGTTTAGGAGTTTTTTTATACCCTCTTATATCCTTTGCCCATTTGTCTTTCTTAATTCACCATTTGTTTGTTTTTAACTTTCATAACCCTAAATAGATAACTTCTCTCTTCAATTTATTACTCTTAATTGTCAATGACCTTTCCTCAATAATTCTCACCATCATTTTCTTACTAACTTTTTTACCTCCTCTTGTTATAACCAAATTCATAACTCTATCTTGCTGGTAATTATGAATTATTATTTTTACTGCTTAATTTTCTAAACGTTTACATTTCATACTTTTTTAATTTTATAATTTCTTAGTTATTAATATTTAAAATTTGATATTTTAAAAACTTTTACTCTATATTTTTATAATTGACTTCTACTTTTATTACTGCATTATGTGTTAACTCCTACTTATTTACACCTTTTAACGTCCACATAACTACTATAATTGTTACTGTATGTTAATTTCCATCTCCTATGTTGTCATTCTAATCATTAATTAATATTCTTATTTTATTTTTATCTGCATATTCTAATTTATTTTCAGCTAAGTATTTACATATTTTTATTACTTCTTTAATATTGTTTATATTTTATATTTGTTTATATTTATTTTATTAGCTGTTACTATGAGTGTGCCATTTAATAATTTATTCTCCTATAAAATCTTACTCCAAAATGTTCTTTATATTATTAATATTATTATGTACATTTTACTTATGCTTTTCTTCATTTTCATTGTTGTCATATTTTTTACTTATATTTCATACATATATTTTTTATACCTTTTTATAATTTTATATACGTTTATACTTCGTTGTTTTTATATATAATATTTTGTGAACCATTAAGTTATTTCTCTAAATCTTTTCATAATCGTTTGTATTATTATTTTTATTATTATTATTATTATTATTATTATTATTATTATTATTATTATTATTTGCTTTATTATTTCATTATCTTTTTGTTCTTATATTTATTTGTTGGGTATTTAATTACCATTACTGGAATTTTTTTTTCATTTTAAGTTCGTCGTAGTAAATATGACTGATGATTAAAACTTATACACTAATTATCCTTTCAGTCTTCAGGTTTTATTCATGAAATAAGATAGGTCTTTATCTTTACATATATATATATATATATATGTATATATATATATATATATATATATATATATATATATATATATATATATATACGCACAATTATACATTTGCACTAATGCACGTTCGACTAAGTTACTCATAGAAATATGGGTGTATGCATCAGTCTTACCGGAAACCCTATGAGCTAATGTGTTTTTTCCACCGCCTTCCCCTTCAGCTGACCTCCTTCTTTCTTTCTTTTTTTCTTTCTTTCCTTCTTGATATTTTCTCTACCGTAGAGAAATTCATTTTTTCACAATTTTCCGACATTATTCATGAATGATTTTCCTTTTTATTTCACTCCCTTTTTATTTGTCATTTAATCCTGTTTTGTTTATGTTCTCTTTGCTCTATCGCCCTCTAGTCCTTTGGAGTCTAAAATGTCACTTAATCTATCACTCCTCTCTTTTTTTGTTTTAAATATTACATTTGATTTTTATTAACTGAACCTAGCATTTAAACTTAACATTTTATTTTTATAAAAAGTATATTTCTTTTCTGCTATTTGAGAACCAGTGGCACATTAGCTATATTACCTTACCTGATGAGGACTTTGGGTATTACCAACCAATTGGTCGAAATATTAGCATGTTCAGTGAAGCGACTATGTAATATTTGTCTATATAAATAAAAATATTATATTTTGGTATTTTTTATTGTGCACTGTTTATACACTCGTTTTAATTCATGAGTTTTTCCCCTTGAATGCCTTAAAATTTGAATACATACAAACATACAAAATACGTACATACATACAGACAGGCAGACAGATAGACAGACAGACAGACAGAGCGACAGACATACAGACATACGTACATGTATATATAAACTTTTTCATCCAGAGAAAGTTTCGAAATAAAGACGAAACATTAAATTAAACTTGTTTTTATTTCCTTTCTCTCTCTCTCTCTCTCTCTCTATATATATATATATATATATATATATATATATAACTGCTTCATTTATTCGCATAAATTTAATATACGAAAGTATAGATTTATGCGTAAACTTTAAGTATTTACTTCAAAAGTGCTCAATACGTAGGTAGAGCTAGTTAGTAATTTATAAAATATATATGGCGATTAAGCTACACTGAATATTCTGCGTTTCATCCAACTATAGGATTCGTCAGGCTTATACGCGAATTCTGTCGTTGCTTCTTGTTTATATATATGTTGAGGATTTCTAGTCGGCCAATCAGCTTTCTAGTATCCACCGCGCCACTTCCTACCAGCCAATGGGCATGCATTTTATCAAACAAAGGATATGTTTAAGAACTAGGTTAGTTGTTTTAGGTAGTCGTTCTCCTTTTTTTTTATACATATAAATATACCTATGTGCACAAACAATGCACATACATATACATATATACACACATATATATATATATATATATATATATATACATATATATACATATACGTATGTGATCGTTTATGTATATTCATGTTTATTTAATTTATTTGTTTTTTTTGTTTTTTTGTTTTTTTCCCATTGTTATTGCTATTTTGTATCGCCATCCTAGAGTAAGTTTTATTTTGTGAACACAGTTGTTTGCTATTTCCTGCCTACATTTTAATAGATTTTGAGGTTCTTTAAAGTACAGGATAGAAAATTTTTCATGGAGGCATAATTTATATGGGTCGTCTAAATGTCTGCATGTGGTAGCTTGTCTCATTATTTTCCATTCGACTACCGGCGAATGTCCGCTTTCTTTGAGTTCCCAGTATTTATTCGCTAGTGTTGTTTTATACGGTGTTTTTTATTTTTGAATGTGCTTTTGTGGTCATAGTATCGGGTTTGGAAATCTAAGGAAGTCATGCCTATGTAATAGTTCTTGTTATTCGGGTTTTCTTTCGCAAATATTGTTGATTGATAAACTAGGCTTTTTGTTAGACATTTATTTTGGACTGGGCAAAGTGTGCGGTGTCTACAATTGCATTTATCTTGTTCGTTATTAGTATTTTTATTTATGGTATGGTTGTTCTTGTCCGGGGTTGGTTAGTTATTATTATTATTATTATTATTATTATTATTATTATTATTATTATTATTATTATTTCTGCTAGTGTTGGTTTTATTTCTGTCATGGTGTCTACTTTTTTATTGTTTATTTTATTGTTGTTTACATTGTTTTCATTTAGTATTTTGTTATTATGTGCCTTAATTATCATCTCTAAATTTTCGCAACAACTGTAAGATAACTTCAAAGTACCTTTTTAGAAGAGTATAAATTAAGATATACCATGAAACACAAAGTAACACTTATAATTTCTCAACAGGAAATTTAAGAAAATTACTAATTCAATTCACCGAAAATATTTACATTACACTCTTCTGTGTATATTGCCTATTTATATATTCTAAACTTTATGGTCCATTGAATGTGTTCCATTATTTATTCGTCTGTAATAAAAAAAATGTCATAGATTTGCCTTTTCCGATTTACGCAAAACAATGATAAAAATATGAAGGAATATTGAATACTTTGGAAATATATTTACATATATTGGGAAATTTAAAGTTATATTTCCCTAAGATTTACATAATTTTTCTATGCTATAAGGAGGTACATTTATATATTCAGGCACACTCAAACACATCTGTATATATATATATATATATATATATATATACATATATTACTCAGAAGAAGAAGTAGTGAAATACAGGATAAAAAATGTTCAATACGTTAGTAGTACTGCATATGTTATTCTTATCATCTCAAGTATTAAATTATTCTATTACAATTGTTTCCGTAGACAAGAAAATTTACTGTCAGCTTCTTCAGATTGTAAGGCCATCTGAAGGAGCTGTTTTTATGGGATGTTTATGATTTTCTTTCTTTTTTGATGTGTGTATATGTGTATGTCAGTGTACACTTGTGTATTAAGGCGAGGAGTGTGTGCTGTGCGTGTGTGAATGCGTGTGGGTCAAGATCTGTGATTTTTTCACATGTGTGTACTTGTGTGTGTCTGTGTGCGTACGCGTGCGTACCCTCGTGTGCGCGCCCATGCATGTTCGTGTATGGTGGAGAAAGAAGTAAGACATCCAGATAGGCTTAGGGTAAATTTTCAATCCAAATACACATACATACATACATGCACTCAGCCACCCAAACACAAACTTACGCACAAACACAAACAAATGGAAAATAGATGGTATATACACATACACACACACATACACACATATACACACACATACACGCACACCTACATATGCATACACACATAAACACATACGCATGCAGGCATATGTACATATATATATATATATATATATATATATATATATATATATATATATATATATACACATATGTACAGAAATATAGATGCAGGAGTATACATACATGCACAAACCCACACACTCAAACACACACACAAACCCATATAGACGCACACACGCATCCACACACCACACCGATATTGGTTAAAGTTTTCCTAATCTAGAATAGTATTATATTGGGTATGGATGCGTGTGCCCGTGAATGTGTTTGCGTGCTTTATTGTGCTTGCTTTGATTCGTGTGTGAGGATGTACATTTGGATAAGCATGCGTGCGCTGAGTGTGTTTTGTGGTTTGCCTATTTATGTGTATTGTTATTGGGATATGTTTAAACGGGGTTGAACTTTTTTATGAAGTTTTTTTTTTCTTGTGTTAGTAAATAGAAGTAGTTGTCAGTTTGGAAAATGGGTATTATTTCGGATTTTCACTGCATGTGTGTATGTGCTGTGATACATGCAGGTGTCTATTTTCTGCGATTTGGATGTTGGATCGGCGTAAGCCTACTCTATTACTAAGGTTTCTAGTGGCGCCTATGTAGGATTTATCACATGCTGCACATTTCATTACATAGACCACCTTTTTTTTTTTGATGTTTGTGTAGGGTTAATGAATATTATGTTGCAGACTCCAAATCGTTGTTCGTTGCATTTTGTGACTCCTTTTGTTGTATCTTGATTGTTTGAATGACGTAAAAATGCGTTTCAGATACTCATATATATGTATATATATATATATATACGTGCGAGTGTCTCTATATTTATTTCATATAATAAATATTAGAATGTAAGTAACTTCAACTTGTCATTTATTCACAATAGACTAACTTGGACTCATTTACCGGCGATACTCGCGATGGAATATGAAAAAAATGAATAAAAACCTCAAAATACCGTCAACTATTTGTGGTTTTTGCTTTGCTTAACATTATTTGTTAATATATATAAATATATATATATAAATTGTGTTTCTTGTTCTACAAAATACGCACCTACAATATAAATTATGCCTCTCTAAAATCAAAATGAAACAACCCAAATTTCCAAACTAAAACTGTTTCCGGTTTTGTTATGGTTATTGTCGATTATAGCAGGCTTATGTTTGAGTTTGTTTCAATTTAGGTAATTGTTAGATTAAGTTAAAATAGAAAAATAAATCTCAGGAATAATGCAGAACGCATTGTTAGATTACGCAATAAAGCCTGTAAAAGTCAGTAAAATCAAAAATATTAGTTCTATGAATGCCATTCGAAAATATATATTTTCAGATCATTTACTTAAGGTTTTCACGACAACTTTCCTACGCTGTGTAAATCGTATATGAATCAGATAAATTAATGATAGTAGATTCCTGCACTGCTTGTTTTCTTCCGGAAATTACAATCTACGTAATAGGTATTGTTTAACACATTTTGTGGAGACGCTTCTACTCGACATACGTATGAAGTAAATATTTACAACTTTCAAAACGCCCGGCTTTGCCCAGTCGTAGAATCCGCTTAAAAATGATACTATAATTCATGCATATTGCGTTTGTATTATTGTAGAATCAGTCTTCTATTGAAAACTATATATCATATATAATAATTTGTCTATGTGGACTAATTCACAAAAAATATAATTAGGAAAATAATAATGATAATGTCGTTCATCAAATTACTGTCGCGGTTTATTTGCAACATTCCGTCAGCTGATATTTGGGCTTGACGATGAATACACTTTTGATTAATGTTGTTTGTTTTTTTAAATATGCAAACAAAACATAATTTGCGGCGATTTTAAATGGTACCTTTTCTTTTATCGTAAATAGAATTAATTAATAAGGAAAAATATAATTAAATGGTGATGTGCACCCGGGCTTGAAAAGGGAATAATTAGATCTATAGTCGAATTTCTGTTATATACTGGGTATTATTATTAATGAACATATATTCTGTATTGTTGTTGTTGTTCGTCTTAGGAAAGTCTTAGTGAGAGATTAGAGTCTTGGAGTGATATATATATATATATATATATATATATATATATATATAAATAATAGACAGTGTACATGTTACTACAAGAAAACCAATTCAATGAGAGGAGATTTATGAATATCATGATAGATAGACCGAGAGATAGTGCGTTTGACATTTACGTTTTGACAGTTGTGCATATAATATAAACACGTTACCTTTCTCGTTGCAATGATGAACACAGAAGACGCAGATACAAAAACATGATGACGTCCTTTATTTCATGACCGGTCCATGATTTCGCTTGAGAAATTCAAAGTTTCTTTACATGTTTATTTCTAAAATCCTCTCACTTCTAGACGCCGTCTTGATTCTAACAGAGAATCGGTCTGAACCTCTCTCCTTCTCTCCGACTCTTCTCCCAGAATCCCAGTCTTCTAGACTGCATCTGAAAACTGCACCTATACTGAGACCTCGTCATGTCATCGCATGATTAAACATGTTCTCGTAAAGCATGTTAGATGACATGCGTCACGTTGCCAAACTTTACATGACCCCGAGTTCAGTAACTTCCTTTTCAAATAACATTTTTTTTAAAATATGTTTACAACTTCAATTGACGATTCGGCCCTGTCGGTGGGGCATTAGAATACGCCGACTGCCCCCCCCCCCTGCAGAGGGTAAAAGTCCCTCAATGGGGGTCCTGGATATAACCGTAAACTATATCCAGTGGTGACGCTCCAGCTTGTGGGCTTTGGGGAGTGTGGAGCCATCCTTTAATTACCATTGCTCCCAGGTCCATTCTGACCTGGAGCGGTAGTACCTGTTAGGGTCCCAACTATGGGTTAAATAGAAACCGACGTGAAAACAACAAATATATTCCATTAAAAAAATGTTCTTCCACATCTTTGGATTCGGCATTAAATAACCCGAAAAGGGTTGATATGCCGTAAAACAAAAACAACCAACTAACCAATCAATTGACGATTAAATTCCTTAACAGAAACAGATTTAATTATTACATTCCTTTTCCATATACAGATATGCAAGCTAAAGAATTGCAATTCCTTATTTCAATAACATTCTGTATTTATTTTAACTTATGATTGGAATTGTAAATTCGTTCGTATCCTTGACTATCCTATTTCATGTTTACATTTAACTAATTCCCTATTTTTTTTTACTTACATGAAAAGGGGCCAGCCCTTTTACCATGTAACAGTTCTACCATGCACTATGTATCCGGATGACAACAAATCTGTTTTTTTTTGTTGTTTTAAGAAATGATTTGAAACTATTTTATTATCGTCATTAATAAAGAAAAACGGAACCGTTCTTGCTGCAATATTATCAGAGATTAGTAGTATTACTTGCCGACGAAGGAAAAGTAAAAACGTTACTGAGTGATCGAGAAAGAAGAGTGTCAATGGTAGTATCCGTAGCATAGAACAACATCTCGTATTTTATTGTTGTTGGCTTATTTTGATAAAATACTCTAGTGAATTTGTGTATACTTTTCGAAATGTATCTCCATAATGCAAGACGCAATTAAACCCCAGCAACAATAAGGAACATCGAAAAAGCTAAAATTTGTATTTTTTTTTCTGTATTCGGTCGATAAAGAATAAATTGTTCTATATTGAAGCAATTTGAATTTTTTTTACACAGTGATCACCACTTATCAAGGCCCGGAAGCCACTCAGGGATAAGGATTATTGCAAGTACATTACGTTAGTGTGGAGTTTTGATGAAGTGTTTACTTAAGGGGGCGGTTCATTAGGAATTTGTTAACGTTGGACTTGGAGACATTCAAGTTGTAGTCCGTTGGGAAGCAGGCAGACGGAACAGAGTTTTGTACCATTCAAGTTACGATCCTCGGGAAACAGGAGATTTATCATCATAAAAGATGGAAATCAGTAGAAGCAAAAAGAAAATAAATCTAATACCAAATAGACAAGAGAAAGTTTGCCGATGAGGGCTTTACAGGGAACGTTCCTGATATCTGTATATATAATTGCAATTCATAATTCTACCTGACTAGGATAAATATATATGATACCGTGGTACTAAAGTTTGGTAAACCGCAGTAGGTGCCACAAATAATATAGTGAGTAATTTCAACGCAAACACATGTTTAGTTTCGAAGATTAAAATGTTCTTCTGTCTCCAAGAATGCAAGCAAGTATTTATGTTTAATCTAAGTATTTACATAAAAAAGCATGTCTATAATTAGTGTTTTTATTGACGTATGCTGCAATTCAGTCTATTTTCGAAGATATTAATCAAATTCTATATACGCAGACATCTCAGGACTTATTTCAGCGTGAGAGCTTAGAATTACCGTCCGTCTTTCCATTACAACTATTTAAATTCAGTATTTTTGTTTTATTTAAATAAATTAAGAAAATATATGTTTTGTATTACTTGCTTAGTAAAAGGAAAACACATCCCTTTTATGGATCGCGGTCGTATAGTTGAGGGGGGAAGATGGGGTCACAGCGGCTTATATGCTAAAAAGAAACAAATCCTACCCAGACCGAGCAAAGATATCAGCAGTATATAGAAAAAAATGTACAATCTCTCATAAAGATTTAAACCATAAAAGAGATTAAAAAATCTCTGCCAAAATTAATAACATTTACCTCCCTTTATCAACCAAATTATTTGACGCATACGAAAACACAGAGAAAAGAATAACGAAGAAAACAAAAGCAAAATTCAGAACTACGAAACCATCTAAATAGCCAGTAACTTTTCTCCTTTCTTTTAGAAGATGCCGAGCAACACTCTTGACGAAGGTCGGAGTCTACACCGACCGACATTTTGAACAAATAATTCTGAAGATAAGAACAATTGTTCGATCAAAACAAGCATTACAAACAATCAGATTCATCCTGAATCAAGAAAAGTAGTACACGCACACCCACACACCCACACACCCACACACACACACACACACACACACACACACACACACACACATATATATATATATTAGAACAACCAGACTTAATGAATTAAGAACTGTAATATATATATATACATATATATAAATATATATATACATATATATATATATAAATATATATATATATATAGAGAGAGAGATAGAGAGAGAGAGAGAGAAAACAAGCATAATTATTGCTTGCCCCTCGTATAGAACAACCAGACTTCATTATAAATTAATTACTGTAATATATATATATATATATATATATATATATATATATATATATATATATATACATATATATATATATATATAGAACAATCAGATTCATCGTGAATTAAGAAATGCAATATATATATATATATATATATATATATATATATATATATACAGAAAAACCACACTTCATCATGAATTAAGAACTGTAAATATACATATATATATATAGAGAGAGAGAGAGAGTGAGAGAGAGAGAGTGAGAGAGAAATCACACTTCATCAAGCATTAAGAACTGTAATATTTATGTGTATATATATATATATATATATATATATATATATATATATAAACAACCTGATTTATCATGAATGAGGCACTGTAATATATACATATATATGTATATATATATATATACACATATATGTATATGTATATATAAAACAATAAGCCTTCATCATGAATTAAGAACTGTTATATATATATATATATATATATATATATATATATATATATATATACATACGGAACAACCAGATATATAAAATTCTGTGCACTATGTACAAAAGAGACCCTAAAAATTTTGAAATATGAAGGTATAAAAAATGCAACCACCCTACTAAATTAAATACAGGAACTAATCTTCACATGCAGTCATAAACGTTGGTTTAAATTTAATAAAGATAAACCACCTTAAATCATTAAAAATTACTTATTAGTAAACATAGATTACACTTTTTTTCTGTAATAAATCAAGTTAAACTAATTATCCTCTTGCATCCTTTAATTAAAGAAAATATGACTAATTATCCCCCTAGCATTATGTAATGATACACATAACATTAAATTACAATTTCTTTCGAATTATAAACCTTAAGTCTTAAAATCAAAAGTATGCTAACGGAAATAAATTATTGCACGGGCGTCCTTTTTGAAAATTTATCATTCCATCAGCTTAAAAGCTATAGCAAGCATCTATATGAGTACTTTAACCATAGTTCCTGATTTCAAAAGGCGAAAAATTTAAAGGTAAATATTTGTACCACTATTTTTATGTATATATCTGTATATCTGTGTATATGTATATATGTGTCTATTTTTTCATATATATGCATGTATATATTTGTGTATGTATGCATGTATAATATTGTACTTGAACCAAATTTATATTTTACTCTATTTCCTTTCTATCTCTAACCCATATTAATTTTCTTATCAAGTTTAAATCCAGACCTTTATTTTAATTGTTTTTCAGATCCATCTGCATTACTTTTAATGCTAGGTTTATTTATGGTGTAGTTTAAATTTAATAAAAACCCTTCACAATTTGCTGATTAGGAAACCTTGTTTATTAAGAAAACTATATGTAATAATTATTCTCCGTAACTTGATGTCTACTACAATAAAAACACTGTTTTCCGAAACGATCGTACAGATAATTGAGTTTTTTGTTGTTCCTTCTTATGAAACGGATTTTGAATTCAATTATAATTTGATTTTTAAATTATCAATCACATTAATAAATATTAAATTAGCTCTAGGATATTTACGTATCGAACTTATTATATATCTAAATTACAACATGCACTTTTTCTTTCCTGTATTTTAATTAAACTTGTAATTTCACTATTACATTAAAATACACTCTTTAGACTATTGTTCTTATCTCCTTTAAATTATATATATATATGTATATATGTATATGTATATATATATAAAACAATCAGACTTCATCGTGAATTAAGAACTGTTATATATATATATATATATATATATATATATATATATATATATATATATATATATATATACTAGATATACCCTGCCACGCGTTGCTGTGGCTCAATTAGGTGCAATGGAAAACTCTAAAAAAAAGAGAAAATGCATGCTTCTTATATTCTTAGTACAACAATCCACTCCAAAAAGTTACAAAAAAAGGCCAAAATGAAAAAAAAAATGGTACTCTTGCAGAATTGGATCCTGATCCCAGGGATTATCGCCAACCATGGCTTGGGCTCGACCAACAATCAGTGGATAAAGTTGAACGTAGCAAAAATGTTGAAACGCTAAATGTTTTTGTTTTTTTTGTATGTATAAACAAATGTGAGTTAGTAAGTAATATTTGAGTGATGGGGGGTTACTATACACAGATTCGAAAAAATTGTCCAAAAGCAAATAAAGGAAAGCAAAGGTAAGGTAAGTTACGTTTCTACCTAACTGGATAATTGTTTAATGTTTTTTTATGTAATGTAAAAATTTTTAATCGGCTGGAAAAACAGAAATTGTTGCAGACTCTGTTGACTACGTTAAGTTTGGGAAAGTAAGTTGAAAACTAAAAACTATACGATACAGTGTCAAAAAACACCGAATATATATTATCATGAAATAGGCTGACATAATCGGTGGGTTGGTGACAGTATTTTGTATAGTTTTTTTTAGTTTAAACGTAATCAACAGTATCCGCCACCATTTGTATCTTTCAAATACACCGATAAACACTGTTTTTTGAGCCGACTAAACGTTAGATTAAATGAAAAAGATTTGTATTACTAAACACAGATACAAATAAGGTGTCAAAAATAAATATATAACAAATAAATGTTATCAAAGGCAAAAAAAGTAAATGTTCTACCTAACTGGATAAGATTGTGATGTTTTTATGTAATGTATAATGTTTAATCGGTTCAAAAACATGCAGTGTTTATAGGTATATTTGAAAAATACAAATGGCGACAGACTGCACTGAACACGTTAAGTTTGGGGACATTTTGGGAAAATGAGTTTAAACTACAAAACTATTCAAAATACTGTTAGGAACTCGCTCGATATATGTTACTGTGACGTAAGCTGACATATAATCAGTGGTTTTATACTTTTGCTCGATAAAGGTGACGATTTTTAAGAGTTCCTTTTAGTGATTACCTGGTTTGAGGATATTATACAACTAAACGTCAAATCTGCCCCAAAAATCCGGTATTATTTTACTTTAAGGTTCGTCTCACGTTCGTATATAACGAAATATTTGATTGTAGATTTCAGTGTACTAAAAACAAATCTGCAAACAGATTCCGTTGCAAAAAGAAACTTTTCATGATATGAAGATATTACTTTTTTGAAAGGTGGGGGATCACTTTTCAATGTAAATTTAACTTAGAATGAGCACCCACTTTCTGGCCACCTGAGAGAGGGGCGTTTTCTGTGTGTTTCTTGGTTAATAGTTTTTTTGTTTGATTTATTTTGCATGGTAATAACCCCTGGAATCTGGGACTATTCTCCATTTCACAGCCTTAGCCTTCGTTTACGCTACTCGCGAGCATAAATGAAAGCTGTTTAGCCAATAAACATGGGAAAAAATCCCCTTCTCTCAGGTGGCTAGAAAGTGGGTGCTCATTTTAAGTTAAATTTACATGGAAAAGTGATCGCCTACTTTTTGAAAATGTAATTTCTTCATATAAAAGATACTTTTTGCGACGGAAACGGTTTGCAGATTCGTTTTTAGCACACTGAAATCTACAAAAATGTTGTTTGTTATATACAAACGTGAGACGCACGGCCCTTTATGGAAAATTTTATCAAAAATTCGGGAGAAAATAGTTTTCAATAAAAACAGCAAATGAATTGCATAGAAAAAAATGGATGCTATTTTAAAATCTTTTTCTGTGTGTTTCTTGGCTAAAAAGTTTTTTTGTTTGATTTCTTTTGCATGGTAATAACCCCTGAACTATGGGACTATTTTCCCTTTCACAAACGTAGCCTTTGTTTACGCTACATGCGAGCATAAACCAAGGCTGTTAAATATGCACTCGCGTACCAACTGCATTGTCAAAAAACCTTTTAGCCAATAAACACGAAAATAAATGCCCCCTTCCTTAAGTGGCCAGAAAGTGGATGCCCATTTTAAGCTAAATTTACATGGAAAAGTGATCACCCACTTTTCGGACAAAAAATTTCTTCATATCTTGAAACCTATTTTTGGTACTCCTTGGGCGTTGAGTTCCATGGCGACTTATTTAATTGTCGTTCGTTAATCCCCCCTCAGCCAAGGCTAACGCATGCCCACATAATATTTTCGTTATTTATTTACTTACGTTGCCTTTGGCACTTTTACAAACATTACTTAAGTTGGCTTAACTCTTTTAATAAATAATAAAAAAAGTTACTAAACCATTTATTGATAATTTTTCACGTGTACAAGCATTTATCATTTATTTATTTACGTTGGCTTAACTCTTCTCATGATTAAAAAAAGTTTTACCCCTTAAGAATAATAAAAGGAAAAAGTTACTAAACATTTATTAATAATTTCTCACGTACTTACATTGGCTTAACTCTTTTCATAAAGTATAAAAAATAAAGTAACTAAACCGTTTATTGATAATTTCTCACTTACAAAAAATGTTTAATTTACATGAGCGGATAAGTCTGCTGATCGCCATGGAACTCAACCGCCACCCAAAAAAGTATTTTGTTATATACGAACGTGAGAAAATGGAAAATTTTATCAAAATTCCGGGATGCTATTTTTTTGGTAAATATGAAGAATTACTCCACCCTCGAAAACTCCTTTAAAATTACCACTCTTAAATGTTTTCGGGGTCGCTGAAAACGAAAATAACGTTTAAAATTACGACAAACGAGTAGTTTCCATGGTATGAAGAAATGTTAGTTCTAAAAAAGTAGGTGATCACTTTTCTATCATAATTTTACATAAAATGATCACTCGCTTTGTGGCCACGATTTTTTTTTTTTTTGAGGGGGTCGGAGGACTTTCTTTCCACCCTCGGAAAATCCTTTAAAATTCCAGGAAACACGTAGTTTCCAAGACATGAAGAAATACACTCACTGGTATTTTTTTTAGGGGGAATTGCCGGTTTGTTTTCGTTCTTTTTTTGGAGGGGGATATTCAATTAAAGAATTTGTATAGTTTTTTAACAGGTGCTTATGCAGTTTAACTGTTTTAACATAAGTAACGTGCCGACATTAACCGAACAGAAGAACTGTTTAATATTTTACAAAAATTATGTTTACATTCGGTGGGAGGCGGTGGAGGGGCGGGGGTGTTTTGGGCCGCCCCTCCAACCAATTTAAACAGGTAATTTTAAAGGATTTACAAAGGTAGAACCTCCCCCTAATCGTAAGCACAAAGTGGGTGATCATATTACGTTAAATTATTATGGAAAAGCGATCCTCCACTTTTTAAAACTAACATTTCTTTATATCTTGGAATCTAATCGTTTGCCTTAATTATAAACGTTACTTTCGTTTTCAGCTACCCTGAAAACCTATAAGAGTGGTAATTTTAAAGGAATTTTCGAGGATGGAGTAATTCTTCATATTTACCTTCTTTTTTTCCAATAACATAAGAAATTAAGAATTATACATATTTATTTTAGGTAGGCTTCGCCAGGAAAGCTTTTTAAAAATAAAAAAAATAAGATAAACAAATGGTGCTAGTGCACCTACCGATCCGCTCTATTTTAAGTCTGCTGGTCGCTATGGAATTCAATGGCCACCCAAAAAGTATTTTGTTATATTAGAACATGAGACGGGCCTAAACGGAAAATTTTATCAAAATTCCGGGATGCTTTTTTTTTGTTCAATAACATGAGAAATTAAGAATTAGACAAATTTATTTTAGGTAGGCTTCGCCAGGAAAGCTTATAAAAATAATAAAAAAATAAGATAAACAAATAGTGCTAGTGCACTTACCGATCCGCGCTATTTTTTAAAGCGTATTTCCAAGTTTAATTAAAGTTTTAAGATATGTTTTTATTCAATTGTAAGGTTAAAGTACATATATATATATATATATATATATATATATATATAATCTTGTAAAGTAGGCCCTTATGCCATACCTTATCGAAAGCCTTCCATATCTCAAGAGCAATTTCCCTGGAAAGACACCTTTAGAGATTCACTAATCCTATGAGATATAACCGTTAGCACATCTGCTGTAGATCTTGCGGGGCGGAAAAAATTGCATGTCACAAAGAAGGTTGTTTCTGCTGAGGTGGTTGACTATCTCTTTATTTAATACTAGCAGGGGTACCCGGCGTTTCCGGGGTGTTTGGAGGTGTGTGTGCTCTTAAATAAAAAGAAAGCGGGGGGGGTAGGATCGAACCCGAAGCCCTGAGGCGAAGTTTGAAAAATAAAATGTGAAAAAACATGAACCGTTCGGCCAGCCAGAATAGTTACTGAAAGATGTTTGAATTTATTTAAGTAAGAACCAAATTGGTAGGTGCCCGCACGGAATCGTAGAGCGTTACGACGACGACGACGACGACGACGACGACGACGACGACGATTTAAGCAATAGCTATTCAGCAATTGAGGTCAATGACCAGGTGTGTTTGTTGTAAGCGAAGTAAAAAAGAAAACATAAAAACGAACGTAAAAAAACTTAAACGAGGGGAGTAATCAAAACATCGAAAAAACACGAAAATGTAACGTAAGGCAAACGAACGATGTTAAATGTAAAAATTGAAAAAACAAAAAAGAAAACAGAAAAATGAACGTTAAAACAAAAAAAAATACGTGAAAAATTGCTTAAATAAGCCTGTTTCGATATTAAAATAAAAAAAACGGTGGGTACCCAGGCGTGTTTGCGTGTCGCTAAGAATAAGCGAAGTAAAAAAAAACAAAACAAAAAAACACAGAAAAACGAATGTTACGTGAAAGATGGCTTAAATACCACTGGTGCAATATTTAAATTTAAAAGATCGAAAAAAAAGACACCTCTGACCACAATTCCAACCAAAAATGTTTAGATAACGAACCAAAGCGCTAACCAACTGAGCTAACGCGACGTACATGAAATTTAGTCAGTTCTTCAACTATGTAAAGTAAATCAGGTCATGACGTCATCTTACGCATGCGTAGAACCGGTCGTCGTCACGAGGGGACGGTTTGTGTTGACCCTCCGCTGTCGAAATTGTCGATTTCGGTGTGAAAAAATAAACGTTTTTGGCCAATTTTCCGATATTTTTCGGGCGAAGGGTGGGGCTTCAATATGATACCGAGTTTCTGATTTTCGCCTGTCTGTCGAAAGTTTTTAGCGGACACACAAACACACATACAAACATACATACATACATGCATACACACATTTTCGCTTTTATATATATATAGATGGATTCCAACAACTTATTCATGACACACAGGAGACTTATATGTCTGTACTAAGAGAGAGAGCTTACTTTTCACCTGAATTATTAAATACTAGGAATACTGATGAGGTTTTCCAGGATGTTGGGAAGCACTTCTCCTTAGGGCAACGCTTAAACAGTTTTGTAAATATGGGGGCAAGTTCTGGTTGGAGCTTTTTCAGCACTGTAACTAGAATACCGTCAGGGCCAGTTGCTTTACTAGAATCAAGGTTCTTGATTAGCTTGGCGACTTCATGCACAAATATCTGTATGTCGCATAGCGTGTTGTCTGTTATAGGAGGAAATGCCGGGAATTGATGGCCTTCGTCGCATAGGGTAGAATTATCTGCAAAGTTCTTGGCAGATAGTCTGGCTTTGTCTGATGCTGACGAGATTACCTCAGATCCATTGATGATAGTTGGGATAGAACGTACGCTTCTGTCGAGGATCCTGTTTGCTATTTGCTAAAACTGGTAGGAACCAAGCCGTTGCTCAGCTACTTTGGATTTAACGGACTGAGTATATAGCTCTCTTGCATTTTTATTACTCTTTTACAGTGGTTGCTGGCAGTCCTGAAAGCAGCAGTACATCTAGTACGTTGGTAGGTATGGAAAAAGGGATTTATGTGCGCGATAGCAGCAGCACATTTTGGGGAGAACCATGGCTGGCTGTTAGTTTTTTTGGAATTCTCCTACGATTGTTGGTGGTATCTTAAGTATTTCATGCTCCACTTCCCTTCTATCTCTTGGTCTACGTCATTTATTATTATTATTATTAGTAGTAGTAGTAGTAGTACTAGTAGTAGTAGTAGTAGTAGTAGGAGGAGGAGGAGTCTTATTAAAATGACACACCTTACAGCTGCTTGATTATTCATATAGCATTAACTAAAACATCGTTATACACTGTGTCAATGGACTTGCATTATGCGGTCAATCAGGATTTGTCTGAAAAATTCATGTTATGCAGATATTAAATTATCTTTACTTCGAAAAACTAGCAATATTAGCTACTAGTAATCGCGTGGTTTATGGGGCTGGTTAGAAAACGGCTAGGGAAACATTTTTATGTGCTTTTTATGTGATATTTTTAGTTTTTATTTGTCACGGAACTGAAAAAGGCAATTTTAACGGAGTCACATTCAAGAAACGTACTTACCAGCGCCGTCGATTGGAGAGTTTTTTTTTGGGGGGGGGATTCAGAATGTACTAACAAAACGGGAACATTCTTTTATCGATTTCTGTGTTTTTCTCTGAAATATTCAGTTTTCAGTTTCAATAATTCGGCGTAGTAAAGTAAGGATGATTATTTTTCTACAAAGATTTGATGACCACTCGATAATGCACCCAGTTGCTGTAGCTTCGAAAGACTGGGAGAAAACAACTTCTTGAGTATATAAATATACTATATGCAAAAACGCTGTTTAAGCGCTGCTCGAAATTGAAGTGTGACTACATCTTCTGGACTTACACAACAGGCAATCAAAAAGAGTACATACATGGCAATTACTCAAAAGAGTAGAACAAAGAGCATGCCCACCTTATCTGGCAAAAGAGAGAAATTATGTTCTCAGTAAGAAGGAGATAATTCCTGGAAGGAAATATTTTGAAAACATAACATATAAAATACTGTGGTTATGGTTTCATGACGAACAAACATGTAATATTCTCCGAAAAATTGAAGAAATTTAGTTGCATTACAACATAAAAGATATCACACTGCCTCACATTTCAATTGGGGATTTAATACTAAGGACAATGGTGTCATAACGGCTGAACAAATAACTTACTATTCCCTTTCTACAAATTGAAGTAATGCCAGAGAGAGTGGCTTAATTACAGCAAAACATTTATTCCTATGCCCGTACACTCTAGTTGAGAATAATGACGTGGCGACATTATTATGACAAGAGGGTTAGTAATAATTCACTTGAATAAACTCCAAGGTAATATCTGGGATGATATCCTTTCTCTTGGACAAGGAAAATGTAATGACCTTAATGATATTATCAGGATCTGAGAACAGATAGGACTTTAATACTAAAAATAGAAAAGCTAATCTCTTAGAATCTGGGATCATGAATACATGAACCTATTCTACAATAAGAGGCAAGAAAATGTCGCCCGCCATGAAAAAAGGGAAATGTCTGGGAGCAAAGAGGGGCTTCTAGAAAGGACTTATCCTACAGTAATAGAGTTCAAAATAGGCTTCGTAGCCAAGTAGGGTATGCCCTTTTCTTTTCTCTGCAAATTCTTTCTCAAAGAAAAGATGTTGCGAATTTGTCTCTGCTTTATCGTTATTCTCATGGCAAGTGCTTGTCTTAGCGCAAATCAATGGTACCCCTCGCAAAACTTTCATGGGAAAAACTTGTCTTGCTGAAACCACTATCAATCATTTCCCCCACTCTTTATCTGTGCCTAAGCCTAAGCGTAGATTCCATGAACAAAGTGTCTTTCTTAGTACTGCACGCCTATGGAACTGTGTGCCGTTTGCCTGCTTACCAGCTTACTACAATATGGTCGCCTTCAAGTACAACGTAAACAAGTTCTTGATGAGCTGTTTCACTTAAATTAACAATTTTACCGAGTTTCCATTACTAACCTTTACTATATTGTCCAATTGACGTTATTAAAAAGACTTTTGAACTCTTATCCTCAAGTGGCGTCTGCGCCTTGATAAGTGATTCCTATGTAATATATTTAAAAAAATAAAAGACTCATAGCATTACAACAGCAATAAAATGAAAAAGTTATTACCTGGTAAACCTCTCCTCACAATAGGAGAATTTAATCACTAAGATGACTGCAACGCGAAAAATATATGCGTTGATTCTTTTCCGTGGGAAAGGTCTAGCCTAAAATAAATAACTCCAAACCATTAACAGGTTATACTCTTACTTTAAATTATATTTCTTAAAAAGATTGGCCATGAATCATGTCATAGTATGTCAAAACAACTCACCAGTTTAAGAATGACTTTCTTTGATAAAAATTGAATATCTATACATAATTATCCATATATCTAATAATGGCCAGACTTATGAAAGAACACAAAATATACACAATAAATTATTTCTTTCTCAATATATTGATTAATATCAGTTTACATCAAATATCGATATCTATATCGATTTCTATGGGTTTATTTATCAAAGTACCTTTTTATCAATATCCTGTCAACGGATACGTTCGTCTGAAATGTAAACATAATCGATAACTACCCATTGGCAGACATAACGACTGATTACTTCTAAGGCCAAACATTTAATAATGTTAACCTATATGCATTGATGTAGGGCTGCGCGCAATATAAATACTAGAAACCGGGAACTTAGCCAGGAAGAAAATAGAAAATTACAAGCCCAAAATAAAATAGTTTATTAAACACGTGCATGCCTTTACAGCTAATACCAATCACACAAATGTCTGCTTTACTATTTTGACATAGATTAAGTCAATATATATTTTAAAGGGGTTACTACTTTATAACCTGGAGATTATTCGAGGATAAGAGTGAACCTGTGTACAGCAGTCATTGAAACAATAGCGTAGTACTCGCTAGTATTGGTCATTTTGTATCATCAGATTATTTTGAATGACGGGTCAACAAGATTTTCTTTTGTTTACGTGAGACTCGATGACGACAGTATTGCAGTAAGCTGGGAAGCAGCCAAGCGAAACAACTTTTCACAGATGGACAGATCTACTCCGAATCTTTGTTTTTCTAATAACAAAATTATTAAAATTCATAAAAACAAATGCCCATAAACACTTACCAATATATAAAAATTGTTGTTATTATTATTATTATTATTATTATTATTATTATTATTATTATTATTATTATTATTATTAATAATAATAATAATAATAATAATAATATATTATTGTTATTATTATTGTTATAGTTATTATTATTATTATTAATAATAATAATATATTATTATTGTTATTATTATTGTTATAGTTATTATTATTATTATTATTATTATTATTATTATTATTATTACTAATCAGGTGTATAGTGCAATAAAAATAAATCATAAAATGAAACGAAATCGATAATTGGAGACCTAGAGATCTGATACCGGAAGAATAATCCAGTTAATTAACCCGCCTATCATTCAAAACGCCACACCGAATCATCGTTCGGCGTGGCGGGAGAAGGAAGGCCGAGGAAAATGAGCACTAATCAAAATTTTACTGGAAGCGTGCGAGGAACACTGGGACAATGGGATTGCTTTTTTTTAACTCAAACCACGGGGAATGTCAAAGACCGCTTTCAGCAAGAAATTAATTGTACGCAGTTGTTCGATATGGCACTGTTTATCAAAAATGTAATAAAAATTTAAGAGTACATGTTATCACTCACCCTCCTTAGGACGCCATGGATTATTGCCAGTGTGTGATTACTGGCGATAGTATATATGTAGAATTTAACTTGTTAGTAATACTAATAATAATAATAACTAGCAGGACCCGTGGAAGAACCAGTGGAAATTGCACGGGGGTTCAAAACCTCATCACATAAGCAAACAATAGAATGCCCTTCAATAAAATATTCAGTGTAGTATCAGTTCCGATTAGACCGTGAATTCAAAAATAAATATTTTTCTAGCCAAATATCGAGAACTTCTTGAGATATATAATTCCAAGAAAGAAAACTATAGAAGGCATCATTTTTTTCTAAATATTATATTTTAATAAAAGTGACTTGTAAATTAATTAGTAATAACCATGTCACAATCTTTTCTTGATAATCTGATAATTTTCCATGAAAGTAATAAGAGTTCATAGGAACATGTTACACATAAACTTTTGCGATTTTTTTCATAGTGGTAAGAAAATGGAATAGACCAGTAAGGTGCGCGATTAGTGAGATTTGATTAAAGAAAAAAAATAAATGTGTAACATGTTGGCAGATGATATGGCAGTACTTGTAAACATAAGATAAAATTTCATTATTCGTTATGAAATTCAGTGTCTGAAATTGTTAAATAAAATAAAGTGATTATGTGTTGGTAAATTACGTCAACCGTTTCCGAAACTGACTCCTTATAGTCCCCCTCTCTTAAAATATATATGGAATTAAGTGATATGTAGATCAAAAACTGCTTCAGCCATTTCCGTGAGTGACTCCTTATATGACTTCCGTTCATTTAATCCACTTTCACAATGATAGGAGGAGAAATAAGGTAATTGTATAGTAATTTATATAAGAAATAAGGTGATTGTGCAGTATTCTACCTATATGAGAAAATGGTGAAAAGTAATACTGCTCGATGATTTGACATGATTTTCGGTTTTAAAAGTTTATGGACGTCACAGGTAAGAGTTTGTGCTTTTTTCTCTCTGTTCTATCCTCTATTAGTACGTTATTTCTTGGGTCGAGTACTGTAACTTATTTCTTATTTAGCAATTCATTTAAAACCTGAAGTGCTCAAAAGTTTCGGTTGTGCTAACATTTTCTTACGTCAGGGCTAAGAGTTTGTTTTTCATATACACGTTAATAGTTTGTTTTTTCATATACATCCTAATAGTTGGTGCTCATATACACGCTAATATTTGTTTTTCATATACACGCTAATAGTTTGTTTTTCATATACACGCTAATAGTTGGTGTTCATATACACGCTAATATTTGGTTTTCATATACACGCTAATAGTTCATTTTTCATATACACGCTAATATTTGTTTTTCATATACACGCTAATAGTTGGTTTTCATATACACGCTAATAGTTGGTTTTTAATATACACGCTAATATTTGTTTTTCATATACACGCTAATAGTTGGTGTTCACATACACGATAATAGTTTCTTTTTCATATACACGCTATTATTTGTTTTTCATATACACGCTAATAGTTGGTGTTCATATACACGATAATAGTTTGTTCTTCATATACACGATAATAATTTCTTTTTCATATACACGCTAATATTTGTTTTTCATATACACGCTAATAGTTTGTTTTTCATATACACGCTAATAGTTGGTGTTCATATACACGATAATAATTTGTTTTTCATATGCACGCTAATAGTTGGTTTTCATATACACGCTAATAGTTTGTTTTTCATATACACACTAATAGTTGGTTTTTATATACACGCCAATAGTTGGTTTAAATATACACGCTAATAGTTCATTTTTCATAAACACTCTAATATTTGTTTTTCATATACACGCTAATAGTTTGTTTTTCATATACACGCTAATAGTTGGTGTTCATATACACGCTTATAGTTGGTGTTCATATACACGCTAATAGTTCATTTTTAATATACACGCTAATAGTTTGTTTTTCATACACACGCTAATTGTTTGTTTTTCATATACACACTAATAAAAACACTGTATTTATGATTTAAATATCATACTTCTCGATGATCTATGCACCCCCATCAACTAAAACAGAGGAAAATGCCTGTGAGATTTACTTATGGCAACAAAACGATTACTACTTCCCCTACCCTTGCCTAAAACAGATTTGGTAATCTCTGGAAGCTCCCAGATCACTTTTAAAAGCAACATAATCGTGCTTCACCCCCTACACCAACATTGTGACGTAATTTCTGGAAGATGACTCAACTTTTTTTCTAAATGTGTACAGGAATACACTTTTATTATAAATGTATTAAATAATATCGAATACTCAGGAAAAAACGGACATCGACCAACAGAAATTGGTCTATATGGCACTCATAGAACACCAGCAACAGGTTTATGTGGTGGTAGTGGTGATGGTGGTAGTAATAGTGATGGTAGTAGGGATGATGGGGTTGTGGTGGTGGTGTTGTAGTGTCGTTGCTGGTGGCAGTAGTGGTGATTGCAGTTACAGTGGATATGTAGGCGGTGGTTGTTTCGGTGGTGGCGACAGTGGTGATCCTGGTAGCAGTGATGGTAGCAGAATCAGGAGTGGTGGTTGTGGTTGCAGTGGTTGCGGAGCAAGTGTTATTAGAGATAAAGGCGGTGGTAGTAGTGGTTGTGGTGGCAGTTACACTGGAGGCGTTGGCGATGGTGGTCGCAGTAGCGTGTGTGGTTGCGGTGATGGCGGTGGTCCTGGCGGTGGTATTGGTTTTGGCGAGAATTTTTAGAATTAATCAGGGCATATTTTAATTTTAAACCTTTGTTATATTAAATGAAGTGGGTGTAAAACAAACCATTGTTTTTAAATTAATCAGAAGTTAATTACCATGACATATTTGTAATTAATCAGAAGTGACATTTTCAGGGCATTTTTTTAATGTTATCATAATCTAACAGTTAATATAGTAGTTGAACAAAACGAACCATTTTTTCTAACTATTAATCAGACTTGAAATTTCCGTGAAATATTTGTAATTAGTCAGAAGTAACTTTTCTTATGCATTTCTGTAATTAATCAGAAGTGACATTTCGAGGGCATTTTTGCTATGTTAAAACTATGTTAAAGATCATATTTGAAAAAAAAAACATTTTGTAGACAATTAGTCAGAAGTGTGCGTGCGCATATAGTTTCTGCGTTTTATTTATGACCAAGTCAAGATTAAAGTCTGATTACTGATCCAGAACATAAACCAACATGACTATATTAGGCTTAATTTCACTAATCAGTATTTGATTCATTTACTGTAAATAGTTCATTAAAAATACGATGATATTTCGAACAATGTTCTGCTCATTACGAACGAAATTAGTTTGTCAGTTCAGGATATTGTGGTTATGGACAATTGAGAAAAATATAGTCCACTGTGCATAAACTGCATCTCTTGTATTTCATCGGTCTATAAGTTCTACCTGAAGCCTATATATATATATTTTCAATTAAAATTGCCTGTTTATCATCACCTCATTTGCTTATATATGTAGCTGAAAAGTTAAATTTTGCATAGAATCAGTTAGATTGTATCTGGAATTAGAATATATGATTTCGATACGATTTTTGAAACTGCACGCATCAATGGCTTTGTTTGGTTTATTCTGTAATTAAGCTTTTTCTCTCTTATGTGTACTTGTTTTCATTTCTTGCAACATATTTTATCATTCAGTTTATTTCGAAGGATTATAAACTAAAATAACAAATATGATCAGCATATATGATACAACAATAATGAGATTATGTTTATTTTAATAATTTTACCGAGCTTGCGATCACAGTGTATTTTTGTGCAATTCAATAACGTGGTTTATGTATGTTTTTGTATGTGCTTATTTCTTAGGGGTCTTTTTTGCAAAAGGGGGCCACTCAAGGATAAAGTGTAAATGAGTGTACAGTTATCAATGCGGCAATGTCAATAGTAGTGGAAATTTGGTAAATTGGATTTCTTAATAACGGCCTCATCAAGAATTTGTTCACGTTAGACTTCAATATTGTAGCGTATTGTAGTCAGTTGAAAAGCTGGAAAACGAAATAGTGCTTCACATGCGTGCAGTTCGAAATAAGAGGCTTTGTTTATTGAATCCAGGTTTAGGTTCAGCCATAGATATAAAGTGAAAGAAATTATTGCTAGTTGTTTCAGAAAGACGCACGTTTTTCATGAAAGTAAGACAAGGGGAGACATAGACATGTGCTCAGACGAGCACTTGTCATGAAGGTAAGGATAAAGCAGATACAAGCTCGTAACATCTCTTTTGCGGGAAAGAGGTTTCATGGAAGAGAAAAGGGTACGAATAGGCTACAAAGTCTATTTTGAAATCTGCCAAGGCAAAATAACAACTTTTAGCAGCTCTTGCTAAGATATGCCAACATTACTCCGTCCTTGAATGTACTTAGCTCTTATAGAGGTAGAAAATTGCACCAGTGATACTTCTATTCAAGTGGTAGAATGATTTAATTATTTTTCAAGCACCCTAGGAAACGGATTTGACGTATATGTTCGATTTAAAATAAAAAATAAAGGTCAGACCCAAAATCTTGTCAAAACATGTAGCCTTTCCAAGATGAGAACAATTCATTTCAGTTGATGCCGGGCAGAAATCAAGTGTTGATTATTTAAAACTAAAATAAAAATATAATTTCAATCAAACAATCTCTCTCACGGTTCTTCCTTTAAATGTGCCAGTTACTTTAGGTATTGGATTGCTATTATAAATAGCACCAGTATTTAAATTTAATTTTGGCAGCATTGATATTATATAATAGTTGGAGTTACGATCTCCTATTTCTAAAACTACCTCCGAAACTTCATCTAATATAAACTTAATAAAATGTATCTCACTATTATACCCAAATATGACTAATGATTTATTTTAATACTGGATTTTATTTTCGCTTAATTTTTTCTATACTATTGATGCGTTCATTTTAACGGATGTATGATGATTGAAGTTGTTGTCGACATAATGCAATACATAATTAGATAAAATTATTAATTTTAAATAATGTCCAAAATATACTAGTTCTTTCTGTATGTTTATTAGGTATTAACTTCTAGTTCATAAAATAAACGATGCGCATATTTGTACTTGTCTCTTAATTCCTATTATTGGTATACAACTCTTACATTCTCAGAAGCTTTTCTAGAGATTTTTCAAAATGTAATCATCAACGAGGTCGTGTACTAGAGCAGAATCCAACATCACGAGTTATGTCAAAGTAACATTATCTATTTTTACTTGTTTATAATTTATTGTCAAGGACTCTATCCAACAGAGAAAAATTAACGTTAAACAGAATAACGATCATATAACTTTGTTGCGATAAAGTATTCAAAACAACTTAATAGTTTGTAAAAGCATAGCCGTACCATACTACGTACATTGGATTTTATGCCAGGCAAAATCCTGGTCAATATTCTTTTACTGATTATCCCTACAGCCAGTTGAAAAAGGGAAACAACATTATATTAGAGTTGTTGTTAATTTTTTTCTGATGACCGTTGATCGTAAATCTAATGTATTGGAAGCTGAATTGTTAAAATTAAAGTTTGCCATTGAACTGATGAATACAATGAAATTTTCGTGCAAATTAAAAAAAAATTTCAGCAGCTTGCAACGTTCTTAGAACACGCAAAAGCGAACACCCTTTTTTCTTTTGCTTTTCGATTTGTACCGTTCGTGTTTCGAGTTTGAGTGTCGGTGACATTTTACAATACGCACACGCTACTCTTAAACGATTTATTCCAGGACCTATGCCACAGACGCATATACTTTATTGTTCTTCAGTCAATATTGATTAAAATACACATTTCTTCCCCTAAATAAATAATATTATGAGAGGCGACTTCATGAATAATTTTGTACTTTTTTTATGAAACCTATGTTTTAATTATTATAAGTCTCAAGTTATATGGATATTTCTATAAAAGTGAAATTGTCTATATTGTCCGTGTGTACGTTTCCCTATCAAACTACTCTGCCAATTTTCAGTTTAAAGACTCGTAATTTGACATGAGAGCTATTGGGATTTGGGAAATATTTTTAATCGCTTTTCGGCCAGAAATTTAGATGTCAACAGGGCAAATTTAAACAATCTACAAAACTTCTCCGCAAATATTGTGTCTAAACACTTGATATTTTAAATGTAGGTTATTTAGACATGGATCAGACTTTTTAATTTTATTTCAGCCCAAAACAATAAATGTTAAGGGATCAAAACTGGGGTCAAAGTGTTAAAAATTTTTTACATCTATCAGATCATTTTGTTCTGTTGTCAGATTTACATCTCTGGTCTCTACCAAATTACTCAGCCAATTGTTGGTCCGAACATGTGAAATCTTACATAAAGTATATCCAGATATATGACACGCTTTTTAGTCGGCTTCTAGTCGTTAATTTGGCTGCCATACACTTAAAGCTAAAAAGAGTTGACCGTTGCGGTCTCTAGCAAACTATTCAGCCAATTTGGAGTCTAAACATTTGAAATTTTTAATAAAGAGTAATCAGACATGCAGCAAGTATTTTAATCAACTTTTGGGCGATACATCGGTTGCCAAGAGGTCAAAGTTGAAAGTGTGTACCTTTGCAGACTCTACCAAACTCCTCCTCCAATTTTGTGTCTAAACACCTGAAATCTTAGATGTATGTTACCTGAGCAGAAGTCAAACTTTTTAATATATATACATGCATATATATATATATATATATATATATATATATATATATATATATATATATATATATATATATATATATATTGCCATAAATTTGTGTACAGTACATAAAGCCCGAGCAAAGTCGGGTTGGACTTTTAGTACTATATATATATATTCATCATCTTGTCGACCTGAACTATTGAATCAGCATTATCTATTGTAATTTCATCAAGTATTAAGTAAAAGCAAAATTCCATGTTGCCTCCACTCGGAAATAGTTGACTCACAGCAATTTTAAACTTTATCTGAAATATTTGGTCTACTCTACAATAAAGTTGGTTGAAATGGGATACTTTAATAAAAATACAAGAAAACTTAATCAAATCTATTTGTAAATGCAGACATACATTGGATTGACAAAGTACAATAACATAAAATATGGCTAATAATTACCACATTTGTTAATTACACGTTAGTTTATATTTCAAGTCTTCTGAAATCCAAACGGAAGTGTGAAAATAGTATTTTGTTTCTGTTATTTTATCAAACAGTGGAGATTGTAATAATTGCGAGCATCAGAGAAAATATTTTTTTCCTTGTCTGATTTAAGTTCAGAAAATGTTGTCTAATTTCAATCTTTGTAATACGTGAAGCTTTTTTCCACTGCTTTAATTAAATGCTATGCATTCATTACAGTCTCTTGGTGCTACATCGATTGAATTGCATATACGAAACCTAGATCAACCACATCTCTATCACTTCCGTGTATATTGAGTCTGTAGTATGTTGATGTGGCTGTGCAATGATCTGCTGAATTTTTCTATGCTGTGCACTGGACCCAGTTAGCTATTTATTTGAATGAGAAGAAGGACGTTTCTAGCTAGACATTTACACATATGAACTTTTGTGATTGGATCTTTAACTTCGGTTAACATTGTACTGGCAGGCCTGTTTTGATATCGTGTTTAACCTGCTCTTCTGTCACAAATGGCATAATGCAAATCTTGCCATCAAAGTAGCATTTACGATGCGGATCCCAACCGGCTCCAACTCGAGCAAAAAGCATCATAACATTAGTACTGAAACGCTTGCTTCGAGTAGTTTCTTAAAGGACAATATTTGTCTTTCCCTGAATAAAAGATACTTAATAATGTAAAAGAATTTCTCATAAATATGTACGACATCAAACATTTGTTGTAAATTCTCCTGATTGAATTTGAAATTCAAACGGCAAAAAGTAAAGACGACTTAAAAAAAATATTTTCCATTGTGAGAAATAGTCTGATAACATTTAGATGTCTGCTAATTTAGCCATCTTTCATCCTTGCAACTAACGTCGACATAAGGATACGATGTTTTTTTTTCTCAATGGAAGTGTTCTATTAGTGTCGGATATTTATTGACGTCTTCTTTCCTTTGGTCACAGTAAAATATTTAGCCTAGAATTAAGGGGTTTAAATTACAGATTTTCATATTTAACGTCATCTAGTTTCGCATTCCACTACTAAAAATCTCGCCCTTTAATTTAATATTAAAAACCGCATATTTTATAGAATAAGTATTTTCATATTAAATTATTATACTTAATTCAAACGAACTGATTATTAATAAATAAAGTGCATAAAATTATTTCGCAGGACTTTAATCAGCTGACTGTCTCTATGATAAGAGCATCTATGTTTTCGCACAAATAGATACTGTAACTAATGAGGATTGGTTGATATGTGTGTTATTTGTTACCAAATTTTTTATTCAAAGACAGGAGTCAATACTAAAAAAATTCTTAAAGAATATACAATATATATATATATATATATATATATATATATATGTATATATAATTATGATATTAACTGAAGGATAAGGAATAAGAAATTATAACTTTATATCATTAGATCAATAAGGAAATATTAAAGAGAAAATTAAGAAAGCCTCTCTTAAGGTCATGACATTTTGAAGCCAAATGTTTCACATAAAAACGGAAAAGGGCTTAAATTATATAAAATTCAACTATAGAAAACCTGCAATCGCTGAAGCATTTTGATTTTGATAATTCATAAAAATGATGATCAGTTTTATTTTATTCAGACGTAGAGTTACGAGAATTTAAAGCAAAAAAAACTATATATGATAATGGCCTCCTAGGAATGTTGATCAATGTGTCCGTTGGAGTAGAACTGATTCACAATACACAAATTAAGAAATACACATGATTTTAAATTTGGCCTTTAAATATGAATAAATTAAATTGAAAACAATGGATTACCTTTGTAATTAATGATGCTTTTGCATGTTGTCAGAAAAAAGTAAAACTAAAATTAGATAGATTACCATCACTTTTTCATCCAAAAATTGTCGTTTAAATGTATAGTACGGAGCTCACATGTAATCTCATAGGATTAGCGAATCTCTTGACGGAGGCAATCTTTCTAAGGCAATTGCTCTTGACATATCTAAGGCCTTTGATAGGGTATGGCATGAAGGTTTACTTCACAGGATATCTAGCTATGGTATACCTGGAAATGTCTTCCCAATTATTAAATCATTTCGTTCTGACAGGGTCATAAGTGTCATAAGAGTGATAGTTGATGGGCAAAAATCAGAAGCTCACAGTATTAATGCTGGACTCAGGGGTCCATTCTGGGCCGAACTCTTTTCATGATCTACATTAATGATCTTCCAAATCACATTCTTAAATCATTTGTAGATATTTATGCTCATGACACTACCATCTATACTAGCACATCTAAGACAGTAAACGACCAAGTTCTCTCCGATTCTCTTTCCCCTGATCTTGAGCACGTGGTAAGATGTGGAAAGAAATGGCTGGTTTCTTTTAATGCATCTAAAACCAAGCTTCTCTCTTTACATCATCAACATTCTGATCCACATCTGACATCAATTGAATGGCTCTCGTCTTGAGGAGGCCTCAAGTTTTGACAAGCTTCTGGGCTTAATCTTTACTTGTGATCTTAAATGGAACAGGTACATCAAATCTGTTGCCAATGCCGCTGGATAAATGGTGGGGTCCTTCTCCAGTAGATATGTCACTGCTGATGCAATTCTCTATCTATATAAGAGCCAGGTACGTCCAAGGATGGAATACTGTTGCCACATCTGGGCAGGAGCTGCTAGAAAGGACTTGTCCTGCCTTGATACAGTCCAAAATAGACTTCGTAGCCTTGAAGGAAATATGCTTTTCTCTTCCCTGCAACCTCTTTCTCACAGAAGAGATGTTGCGAGTTTGTCTCT
>NC_136499.1:37406975-37501975 GCF_053919585.1 Euprymna scolopes
CTAGCAACTTACTCATGACGCACAGGAGACTTATTGGCCTGTACTGAGAGGGGGATGAGCGATCACCTGAATTCTTAAATACAGGGCATACTGATGAGATTTTCCAGGGAGATGGGAAACTATTCTCCTTAAGACAACGTTTAAACAGTTTTGTAAGTATGGGCGCTAGTTCAGGTTGAAGTTTTTTGAGTACTATAATTGGAATACCATCAGGGCCAGTTGCTTTACTGGAATCAAGGTTTTTGATTAGCTTCGCAACATCACGTACAGATATACGTATATCACATAGCGTGTTTTCTGATACAGGAGGAAATATTGGGGGTTGGCGGTCTTGGTCGCAAAGGGTAGAATTAGCTGCAAAGTTCTTGACAAAGAGTTTGGCTTTGTCTGATGCTGACGAGATTACCTCAGGTCCATTGATAATAGTTGGGATGGAGCACACGCTTCTGTTCAGGATTCTGTTTGCTATTTGCCAAAACTGGTGGGAACCAAGCCGCTGCTCAGCTACTTTTGACTTAACAGATTGAGCATACAACTCTCTTGCGTTCCTTATTACTTTCTTACAATGGTTGCTGGCAGTCCTGAAAACGGCTTTAGTTTCCATACATCTATTACGTTTGAAGCAGTGGAAAAAGTGATTTCTGTGCGCAATGGCAGCAGCACATTCTTGAGAGAACCATGGCTGGCTGTTAGGTTTTTGCTGAAACTTTTTAGAGGGTATGAAATGGTCAATACCTACAATTAACCATTCAGTTAGGTCTAATACTATAGAGGACACATCCTTTTTAAACATGGAATAACCTTGCGTTTAACATGCCCCCCAACCTAAAATATCCATGGGGGATTAAATCTGGTGAGCGATGACAGTATTCGACATCTGTTCGTCCTAACTATCTGTTTCGCGGGTGACTATCAAGATATGCTCTTATGTCAGGATGGTAGTGGGGAAAAACTCCCTCCTGCTGGAAGTGTCATTTTTCTACCTAACCATCTCTTTGGAATGTGGTATAGCGTATTAATGTAGCAAGTTTAGATAATTTAAAGAGTGTATACATATTTTATTGAGACACCCTTTATATATAATCGAGCTCGTCTGATTGAACATGACTGAGTTCTTTTTTTCCGATCTTGTTGGATAACTTTTCAATTCGCCGAGCGGCTTTTTTTTATTTCGGCTTACATTTTGTATGTTATGGCGGCCAGTGGTTGTTGTTCAGTCATATTCTTCCGAAGCGCTTTCAATCGGTACATTCGGTCGTCGTCTGGATGCGATTGTTGTTGTTGTCATATTCTTTATTGAGGCTTGGTGCATTTAAAGTTAGTTCTGTCTTTTTATGTATTGCTTGTAAAGGTGAGTAGGGGCGAATTATTTAGTTTTAATACCTAATTTTTTTATTCATATTTTATTTATTTAGTTAGTGTTGGTTGAACTGAGTCGTGTACAATTAGACGTGCTTGAATAATGACTTGCCACCAAAATATACATACATACATATATATATATATATATATATATATATATATATATATATATATATATATATAGTAAGTTATAAAATGTATATGGCGATTAAGCTACACTGAATATTCCGCGTTTCATCCACTCTAGGATTCTTCAGGCTTATGCGCGAATTCTGTGCTTGTTTGTCATTTTTATATGCTCAACTTCTATTGAAATTTTAGTTAGCCAATCAGCTTTATAGTATCCACCGCGCTCTTCCTATCAGCCAATGATAATGCATTTATCGGACAAAAGACTATTTGACCTCTGATCGACCTGTTCCTTTGTGTGTGCTCTATTTAGCCTGGATATTTAGCTTGAATTAAGTTAAAATTCAAATTTAAGTACAATGGTCCTATGATACTCTTTACAGAACCGTTCATTTTGAACGTGCCTCTGTCTAATCAAAGAACCTACCGTTGATTTTATAGGCAGAGTAAATCCGCTGGTGTGGTAATACCACTTCTTGAATGCAATTATGTTGGTAGGCTGCATAAAAGTGTTAACTTTGACCACAATTGGACTGTTTCTTCTTTAATCAGATTTCTTCGATTATTGATTTGTAAATATTTATCAGAGGTATTCCGATACATAACCTATCTAAAAACACTTCCAGGCTCATAAAGGTACATGTGTTTGAAATTCTAAAATAATCAGCCCGGTCGTTTTGGAGTCTATTGGGAACGAACTCACAGACACACACAAACAAAGTGCCTTTTAAATATAAGTAGAGATAGATAGATAGATAGATATGTATATAGATAGAAGAGATAGAGCTGCACTTATTTCCTGTTAACGAAAAATATCATGATGAAATGTACGATCGCGGTTTAAACCTACAGACAACGCAATACCAAAAAAACACGTAAATTTTCAAGTACTCTAAAATTCTTTCCAGTTAATGAAAACGAATTAAGAAATCTACGCGCGGAGGTTTCACCTATAGAACCTGTTAGGCAAAAAAAGAAGACAAAAAAAAACACACGCTATACCCAGAGTAAAAGCCAGTATTTATTTAGATTAATTCAGCTCGTTATCTTATCTGAGGTTAAGAACCTAATTATTAGTTCCTGGATATGACCATAAACTATATCTAGTGGTGAACCCTTAACTTGCGGGCTTTGGGGAGTGTGGAACCACCCTTTAATAGCTATTACTCTCAGGTCCACTCTGACCCAGAGTGGTAGTACCTGTTAGGGTCCCAACTATGGGTTAAGTAGAAACCGACTTGAAAACAACAAATATTCTATTAAACAATTTTCTTCAAAATCTTTGGATTCGGCATTAAATAACCAGAAAAGGGTTGATATGCCGTAAAAGAAAACCGACCCACTAATCTAATTATTAATCTTCACCTTTATTAGATCCCTTACTTAAACATTTGTTAGACGAGTAAATAATGGAGTTTTTACAATTAGCCATAATAATTATTTTAATAATATGGTTATATCTAATATATCAATCAGCCCGGTTCCACGAACTTATATAAGGCAAGATTATGTTTACACACATACAGACACACACACACATAATGCCTACTAGAGAGAACTTGATGCCTACTGAAGTGAACTTAGATGCCTACTAGACGCTATCTTCGAAGGTCTAAGTTTCTCTGTACAGGTTTTTTTTCAGAATAATTTGGCATGAGAACACGTTTCCCTAGAAGTAAAATCTGACCAAATATTCAAAATCACAAATATGACCAAATATTATACATTCGCATCGCATATAAGATCTCCTTTCTATGTCTAACCCACATAAGCTTTCATGAAGAATGGTGCAGCTTATCTAAGTAGTGTTACGTCACGTAACAGAACGAAGCTTGGTACTTCACGAGACAAGATAAATTGTTGTCCTGGAATCAAGTAAAAATAAGACCATAAAACGAAAGATATTCTACAACGTATGAAAATGGTAAATTGGGGAAGGGCAATTATGTTCCTAATTTATTTACTAACTCAGTGTTTGGGAAATAAAGAATTTAATGGAACATTCGAATATCTATGTATCTCATATAGATGTCAAGTACACACCGTATGTAGTAGGCCCCTTTATCTGTGAGAACTTCCACTGAAGCAAAACAAAAGACGGAGTATATATATATATATATTATATATATATATATATATATATATATATATATATATATATATATACTTCAGGATAAAATTATGTAACAATCAACTGGTATGGAAACCTGTGATTATAAGTTTTACAAAATATTATTGGTAGTAATACTTTATAAGTACTATCCCACCTAAATAAGAATTGCTCGATATACAAAATAGAGCAAATAAATAAAATTTTAGTCATTCAATAAATTTATAAATTTACGACGTGAAATATTTAAATATAAAATCAAAAGATGTTTATTATTCTATGTAAGACAAAGAAAACATTTGAATTATAACTCTTTATCTTATAGGATTTCGATGTCTTTCACCTTTTCAGAGGAGTTATAATGGTTAACACGTTATTTGCTAAAGTCAGTGAGACATGGAAAATCACAATTAAAAGCTGTTTAAGTATTAAAATGTCACAGAGTAAGGGAAGTTAGTGAAAAGGATATAAAAAATTCACATCCAAATTGGTAAAAGCGTGTACATCTTCAGTCTACAGACTTGAAATTTGATGTACAGCATATGGAGATTTGGAAAATCTTTGTAATACGTTTTCGGCCAGAAATTTTTATGTTAAGGGGTCAAAGTTCAACGGTTTGAGAAATCTACTAAACCCCTCAGCCAATTTTGGGTCTAAACACTTGAAATTTTAGATATATGTTCCTTGGACATGGATCTAACTAAATAACTTGATTTAATCCCAAAACAATAAATGTTGAGGGGGCATAATAGGAGTCAATTTAAAAAAAAATTGACCTTGCGGTCTCTACTAAGTTACTCAGACAATTTCTGGTCTATTCATTTGACATTTTACATATAGGGTATTCAGAGATAGGGCAAGCTTTTTAATTGGTTTGGGCCGAAAATTTGAGCTACCAATATATAAATGTATGTAATTACCAATTTTTTTCTTTTTTTGCTCAACACATACCTCCAAACCCCCGGGAAATGCCGCCCCATTCTACTATAGAATAAGGAGGATCTTTTGATTTGAAATTAAAACAATTCACGTCATAAATTTCTAAATTTATTAAATGACTACAATTTATATATATATATATATATATATATATATATATATATATATATATATTGTTATCAAGTAAATTATCCTTTCGATCGCTTTATTGCAGTGTTTTTTAATGCCAAAAAAGGGGCGATTAACAGTTATTGAAAAGGAAAGGGTTATATCTGGACTCGATTGAGCGTTGTTAATCAAGGCATTTGCTATTGAGCTGGAAAGGGACCCAAAAACGTTGGCTTCATTTTCGAATAACCCCAACCCAAAATCCAGAAAGGTTGTCACCAGGAGAAACCTTTCACATCGTGATATTCGGGAAATTCGTAGGGAAGTCAACCTAAACCCAAACAGCTCCAATGCTCTCATATTTGCAAGAGCTGGAATCGCTGCAAGATCCAGGCAGTCCCGATGTAATGTGTTGAATGAAATTGCAAGGAACTTCAAAACTATTCCAAGGCCTCGATTGAGTAAAGAACATAGGGAAAAACGAATGGCTTGGGTACATAATTACATGCAAATGGATTTCCAATATGTCTTATTAACAGATGAGACCTGTGCTACTCTTTACGGTCCGGATGGATAGGCCAAAGTTATGAACTCGAACGCAACTCCAACCCTTACAGAGTTAATAAATAACAAGGAGGGGGTCGCATTATGTTTTGGGCGGGAATAATTTGGGATACGTTGGTCGGACGATTCCGAGTTCAAGAGGGTGTAAAGCTTACCAGCAAATGCGTACAAAGACCTTTTGGATAAACATTTGTTACCATGGCTAGGTGACCTACCATTGTCACTTTGCATTAAGATGATTTTTCTGCATGACAATACACCACCCCATTCTGCTAGAGTGACTGACGCCTTACTTGAATCTATGGGCTTTTAGCTGGCCACCGTGTTCTATGGATCTTAATCCCATTAAGAATCTCTTATATTGAAAAGAGGTGTTTATCAGAGAGGAGAGGACTTTACTTTTAAAGATGCTCTGTGGAGAAAAGTAGTTGAAGTCGCCAAAATTATAACTCCTTTTCAGATCAAATAATTGACTTCTTCGGTGGGCAAACGCTTCTTTAAAGTTATTTTAAAGAATGGTGATATTACGATGAATAATTCATTTATTTGAGGCTTAGCATCTACGATGTGCTTTTGTTTCTTATTCCTTGAGAGAAAAATATAACAAAAAAAAACAAACGTTTTTCAAGATTAGACATTGTATTTTTGCATGTCTAAAATACAATATTTTAAGAGACCTGCAATAAAACAATGGACAAGGGAAATTCCTTGATAAAGAATAAAATGTCATAACATTGTAAATATCGTATGAATTTGAATAAAACTTGGGAAATACTAACCTGAAAGCAGTCATTTGATTATACAATTTTTATTTTTTTGTAACATATATTTAGTGAAATATTGATATTTTACAAATCAGCTATAAAGCGATTAACGCAGTTTATATATATATATATATATATATATATATATATATATAATTATTATTTTTTTTACTATAATAATTAAATACCTACAGACACTAGTGTTTCATCCTTTCGGGATTCTTCAGTACAGGGTGTCACAATTAATACCAGTCGAACGATTCGAACCCCGCGACACGAGACATCTCTGGCTCGATTAGCGGAGGCCGTATCCATTCGGCTACCATTAATCGTGTGAAATAGCGTTGAATTTTAAACATTTTAATTTAAATGTTCATTACGTCAGATAGACAGTGATCAAATCGTTATACGACGATCTACGCATACGCCTGGAAAATGTTTTCCTAAATACCCATTTAATTATATCGTGTGCGGACACTGATACATAGGCCATAGAGAACTGCCGTTCGTTAACTTGATGGGTAATGTTCGATGTCTGGTTCTGGATGTGCTCTAGTGTAGTCGAAATCAAGAATATAACTTTTTGTCATATATTCTCTCTCTCTCTCTCTCTCTCTCTCTCTATATCTATATATATATATATATGTATATATATACATATATATATGTATACTTCTGTAGAAATATATTTTTATTATTATATATCAACTCTTATATAAGAAGCTCTATGTTAATACAGAGAAATATAAATAACTACCGATAAAATTTTATATTCCAAAATACATGATGTTGACAATTATTATATTTTATTCCTTTACACCAATTGATACTTACATTTTTTGACAGTGTATGTTCTATAGCGCAAAATAAATCACTGTATAATTATATCAATTAATGAATATAGTATGCTCTTAATTCATCAGAAGAAATAGCAACAATCAATCCACCAAAAGGAATTAAAATGTGGTATAAAATGGTGAGAATCCGAAAATTTGGAAGAGAAGCTGCAGTTACCTTTATATTTTACCATTATGCCATCTTCGATTTTAATCAAAGTCATTGAATCCCACTCTTCGTACTAACGATTTAATTAATTTATGACTATTCTGACAGAACATTCTATTTAATAATTACTAAATTTATTAATTCTCAGATATAATTATTACATTTATTATATCCAAGTTAAGAATACCTACTTGTAATAATATCAATACAACTACTTCAACAAAATTATACACCACTGTATATGTATATATGAACGAAATTAAACTTGGCTACAAAAAAAGGAAAGCCAACTATTCATACTATGAAATGACTTTATGGTATCTTCATAATAAAATATTTTATTTAATAATTAGTAAATTCTATAATTCTAATTATGTATACATATTTTGAAAATAATGTCAACCTTATTATAAACTATCCTAGCTGCATTTTTTACAAAAATAATTGAAAATTTTACACCTATATCATTAATTGCTAGATGAAAGATAATGTTTTTAAATTGCAACAAAATGTACATTACATAAAATAAATCCAAGGTAATTTTTTGATTCAAGTTTAATTAAATTTGTATACCTTACTTTGTAAAATTAATAAAAGTGCATTTTGAAGATAAATAAATTTCAGATTAAATCTTGGACCTTTATTTTTAAAGCCTATAGTAAAAAAAATTGTTTAACAATGTTTATGCCTTGGATGTAATGCTTTTCTAACTTGTATCTTATCTTTTTAAGATTATATTTTAAAACTCTCCTGCTTTCTATTTCAGTTTGTATTTCTTCTCACACCACAACTCATTTTTGCAGCCCCTTCTTTGTATTATTACAAGTCTGAATATTCTCTCTGTTTCATTTTGTATTTCTCCTCACACCATAACTCATTTTCCAACCCCCTCTTTGTATTATTACAGGTCTGAATATTCTCCCTGTTTCAGTGTTTATTTCTCCTCACACCACACCTCATTTTCCAACCCCCTCTTTGTATTATTACAGGTCTGAATATTCTCTCTGTTTCAGTGTTTGTTTCTCCCCACACCACATCTCATTTTGGGACCCCCTCTCTGTAATACAGGTCTGAATAATGAGAAAATCTGATTTTTTAACAAAAACTTTAAAATAACTTTTTTAGATTAATTTTTAAAAAAAAATTAGGAATAGAAAATCTTTAAATTTTAATAAGGAACATATTTCATATAGGTTTCGTTAACAAATATTCAGTATATAACGAGAAAAATAGAGATGAAAATTTAAAAAGAAGTGTATAACTGGTTACCTCAATAATAGTCTTTGCCAGCGAAAGTATTTTTATTGTTATTCTATTATTATTATTATTATTATTATTATTATTATTATTATTATTATTATTATTATTATCATCATCATCATCATCATCATTATTTAAAACGTTTTGTGCCCTGCTCCTTCGCGCGAGGACTAATTTAATATACTAACAGAACACATATAAAAGAATAACAGTACAGTTACACTCCAAGAACAAAATATGTATACTTCATGCAAAACAACTCCTCCAGCATGTTAAGTTTCGATACATATTTTACAGATCCGTTCGAATTGTTTTTAAGAGAATATGTACGAAATCAGGCGGTATTATTTGTTTCTGCATAATGAAAGGAATCTGTAAAAAATATGATGACATTTTAAGATGCTGAACAAGCTCCTTCGTAGAAAAAAATGGAATATAACTATACTATCCGGATGACAAGCGTATCCTAGCCATCACCCTATACATGCGAACCTGGAGGGTTCAACGCCTAGCGGCACAGCTAAACGCATCGACTGATCCACAGTTATGGTCTTTGGTGTGTGTTTTAAGAGAGTGCCACATCATGTCATCTCACATCTTCGGAGTCAGCTTGAAAGTACATCTGGATGTTCTGAAGGGTGTGGTGATCTTCTGGGGCAATCAGATAACCCCTGGAAGACCTCGTGTTGCAGTAGGACGGCGCCGGCAAAAGAGACCCAGGCTTAGCATCCAAAATGGTGCTAAGACTTTGTAATCATCTCTCACTGGCTAAACTTCTACACCTAACTGAAGCTGCTGGATTACTTCGTTTGGCATACGTCGAGAACATCATCTGCATGATCTCGCACAACACTAAAGTAAGCCTGATTGCTGCGCTCTGAAGAGTGTTCGCAGAACTCCCACCGGCACTTGTGGAAAAGGTATGCACCCAATTCTTGACCCGTACCTAGAGGCTGATTGAGGCTGAAAGCGACTATATTGTATAGACATAAGCTATACTACATAATCAATTTATATAAATTGAGTTTATTAATATTTTTTTAAAAATAAAGCTGTAGTGTTGTTTTGCTTAAGACGACAACTTTATCGTTTCAGTCTCTGTATATATATATATATATATATATGTATATATATATATATATATATATATATATATATATATATATATATATAAGTGAAATTGTTTCTGTGTGTGTATGAGTGTGTATATTTCCCTCCTAATCTATATAGTCAATTTTTAGTCTACAGACTAGAAATTTGACATAAGGGATATTGAGATTTGGAAAAATCTATCTACTCATTTTTCGGCCAGAAATTATGCTGTCCAGGCGAAAGAGTTAAACTATTTGACGTTCTACAATATTTCTCTGCCAGTTTTGGGTATAAACACTTGAAATGTAGAATGTAGGTTAATTGGATATTTCTCAAACTTTTAATTCGATTTAATCCCAAAAGACTAAATGTTAAGGGGTCAAACTTGGGGTAAAATTTTCAAAAGATCGAATTCTGCTATCTCTACCGAATTACTCAGCCAATTTTTTGTCTAATCATTTGAAATTTTAAATAAAGTGTATTTAGACATATGGAAATCTGTTAATTCGGTCTTAGCTGCCAAATGGGTCAAAGTTACAAAGATTTAACCTTTGCGGTCTCTAGCACACTGTTCAGCCAATTTTGGATTAAAACATATGTAATTTTACATAAAGGGTATTCAGATATGCAGCAATATTTTAAGCAGTTTGGGGCGGGAATTTAACTGCTAGAAGTCAAACTTTAAAGAGTTGATCTTTGCAGCCTCTACCAAACTCCTTCACCAAGTTTGGGGTCTAAACACTAGAAATTTTAGATGTAAGTTACCCTGATACGAGTCAAACTTTTTAATATATATATATATATATATATATATATATATATATATATATATATATATATATATACATATGCACAAAATGTTAGGAACAGTATGAAGGGGCTGCGCAAATCCGCGTTTGAACTGCTAGTATGTCTATGAAAGTGAAGTTGTCTGTCTGCCTATATGTGTCTGCGTGTGTACATTTCCCTACCAAACTACTCTGCCAATTTTCAGTCTGCAGACTCGGTATTAGACATAACGTGTATTAAGATTAAGGAAAACTGTTTTTAATTGGTTTTCGGTCAGAAATTCGGCTGTCGAGGAATCAGTTTAACGACTTTCCCGTTGAAAACTCTTCAAAACATCTCCTATTTTGGGTCTAAACACTTGAAATTTTTTATGTATTTTACTTGGACATTGATACAAACTTAATAATTTGATTTGAACCGTAAACAATAAATGTTAAATGATCAGAATTGAGGCCAAAATTTAAAAAAAAATGATCTCTTCGGTCTCTACCAAATTGCTCAGCCAATTTTTTGTTAAAACATTTGTAATTTTAGAAAAAGTGGATTCAGACATAGGACAAGCGTTTTTATCTATTTTTGGTCGAACATTTTGTTGCCAAGGGTCATGTTATAAATATGTCGCGATTGCGGTATCCAGTAAACTTTTATGCTAATTTTGAGTCTAAGCATTGTGCATTTTACATAAAGGGTATTTAGATATGCAGAACGTTTTTAAGCAGTTTTTGAGCGAAAATTTGGCTTCCAAGGAGTCAAAGTTGAAAGAGTTGACCTTTGAGACGCTACCAAAATCTTTCGCCAATTTTTTTTATCTAAACACTTGAAATTATAGATAGAGGTTACTTGGACATGAGTCAAATCTATAAACATATGCACATTACGTTATGAACAGTACATACAGCCCGAGCAACACCGGGCTGACCTCATGGTATATATATATATATATATATATATATATATATATATATATATATATATATATATATATATATATTAGGGCTGCCGGACTTTAAAATGGAGGAATTTATATCAGTTAACAAGCAGAGCTACGAGCATTGTTTGGTAGGAAAATATACTTAATTATAAAAGTTTGATTAATGCAGATTCTGTATTTATTATTATATAATATTGGACCCAATATGTAGTAATGATTAAAAAAAGTTATAGAAATAAATGAATCGTGCGACACCACCAAGAATCAAAGCCAAATCTTTTCGCTTACAATTTATTTTTGCATCTGCCGTTTATGGCTGAGCGATGAATAACTGTTTGCTGTCCGCCAAAAAATTAAAATATGAACCAATATCTACTTTGTTATGCATACATATTCTTAATGTCGGGGTTCAACTTTCACCTGACTAATTCCATTTTTTCACACTTTTGTACCGATTTTCCCGGGATAAAACCCAAATAAAGTTTCGCATTGGTTCATACAAATTATATATAAAGTTTCCTGTTTGTACTTCCAAAACTATGGAACGAGTTAGGTATGTATTTTTTAACAAATATATTAATGTATGCATAAATATATTTGGAAAAACTTTTGTGTTTGCAATAAACTTTTTATACAAATATTACGCAAGATTAAATCATGTATATAATTACACATAATAGTTAACTGAACATAATGATCATCAAGAAACCCGAAAAATCTAATAGTGAATCAATTAAAATGAATTTTAAAAAGAATATGCAAATAAGCATGGTCTCTTTCTAGTGAATGCAATTCCACGACCCATTATGTTTTAATTCCTTCTTTAAATTTAAATGAATAGAAAGAAGGGGTTTTAATATTAATATCAATACACACACACCCGCACAAACCCACATATTTTTAGAGGTATAGATTGGTTGTGGATTTTGAAACTAACAGTATTTTGAGATGTGTTTGACAATTCTTTATGTGGTTTTATCAGGGGACGATAAATGCAGCATAAAACGATATACGATCACTTTACTGAGAAAACAATTTGATTAAAAATATTTTCATGAAATGAATATGACAATGTATGAACTGTTTCATTCGATGTAACGATATTATTCTCTTTTCGGATATGTATACTCACAGGTCTATGCTAATAAGCAAGACATACAAGACCATTTAAGAGATAACATTCGAGGCTTTATTGCCGAAATAATGCCCACATTAATGAATACAGTTATGAAAATATAAAATTTAGCATTTGAATCCAGAAAATTTAGGAATAAACATCCGGTTTTGAATTGACTTATATTCCATTCATTATAATGTTATTTGGTCCGCGTACTTGACTTTTCTGTGTTCAATTTAACCTTTTGTAGACAACTTATTGATTCTTCGAATTACCTAAAGAATTGGCAATGTCTTAATAGTAACCTCCTTACCCCCAGTGTATAGTATACACACACAAATATATATAAATATATATATATATATACATACATATATATACATAAATATGTACATATAGAAATATATAGATAGATATGTATGATTGTACACGACAGAGTGATACTTTTTTCCGAGCTTTCTAGCTATCTTTTCGATTTTCCGAGCGATTTCTTTAATTTCGGCAGGCATTTATATATAGTGTGGCGCCCAAAAGTTGTTATTCGGAAAAAGTAATAGCTTTGTCATGTTCAATCAGACGTATCTAAATAATACGTTGCTGCCGAAATAAACGCACTCACACACGCACGCACGCACGCACGCACGCACATACATACACGCCCCCATGTATATATATATATATATATATATATATATATATATATATATATATATATATATATAGAGAGAGAGAGAGAGAGAGAGAGAGAGAGAGTGAGAGAGATATTTAAACTTTGTAAATGAGGGCTTATAAAGAATTCATCAGAAAATGAACTTTTGGAATATCCTTATTCCATTGAATTTCAAAGAATGTCCTCTTCTCCTTAGAGGGGCGTGTTAGCAAAATAGTACTTATCGTAAAAAAATGATTTTACTGCAAATCCAGAAAATGCTAATCATAAATCTTGATACTTAAAATGAGTGAAAATTATAAATCCAAGGTCTAATAGTGTTTTCATCGCGGTAAGTTAAAAGGTTTCATACATCTTAGGGCCAGAATAAAATTTAATGAAATGTTTCAATATAAATCTATAGCACCAAATATATTTTAGACCAAATACAATCAGTGGTAAGAACTAAAATGTTAATATGACCAACAGGCTTATTAACGTGAGGTACGAAGAAAGTAGCGTTTATCTATACTGAAAGGAAGAACTGCGTGGATTAAAACTTATCAGACGTTATTACTATTTATTTTAATAACCATTTTGGATAGCTCCTCGTTACTCTCTTAATATATATATATATATATATATATATATATATATATATATATGTGTGTGTGTGTGTGTGTGTGTGTGTGTGTGTGTATATGTATATAAACTAATAAGCTAAGTTCTTGCCACACCTAAAACATTCAAATCTTTACTCCTACACTTTTAACAGTTGCATTCAACATGTATCACACATGCATAAAGAATTGTTCTCCGTCTGTCTAGAACATTTCCTGTCGTAATGATTGAATCATCCAAAAATTTTTACTCTGACCTTAATTTTAAGTCGTGTGCAAGCGAGTCTATAAGTCACTCCGTCTGTCCGTCGGCAGGTTGATCGTTCTGTCGGTCGGTCTGTCCGTAATATTTTTGTGCTTGGCCTTTTTGGTTAAGCTCCAAGGTCTGTTGTTAATAGATGCTGTTATTAGCTTTTTAAGTTTTTCTTGGCCTTTTGGCCAAGAGGAAAGTGTAGCATCTGTCCGGGAGATACTGCAAGCAAAGACCATATGTGGGGAAATCCAACATATAAGACCTTGGTCAATGTAGTGGCAACCTTTCATACCAATTGTCACTATCCATCTCCCCTACTCCCCGGGGAGTTGCCCCCTATTTCCTCTTCACTTCTCACATTAAAAATCGACCTTGTGCCTAATTTGCTCGGTTGGAGAGCAAATAAATACCCTTTTCTTAGCCTTTTGGCCAAGATCAAAGTGTAGTATCTGTTCCGGCAGATACTGTAGGCAAAGACCATATGTGAGGGCAACCCCACATATAAGACCTTGGTCAGTGTAGGGGCAACCCTTCATACCAATTGTCACTATCCAGCTCTCCTACTCCCTGGGGAGTTGGTCCCCATTTCCCCTTCACTCCTCGCATTAAAAATCGGCCTTGTGCCTTATTTGCTTGGTGGGGGAGCAAATAAATACCCTTTTCCTGGCCTTTTGGCCAAGATCAAAGCATAGTATCTGTTCATACTACCTGTTGTACTTATTGTGATATAAAGTGGGCCATCACATTTCTGCAATAATTTAATGTAAAATGATCACCCACTTTACAACTAGTAAGTCTCGAAGCCATTCAAGTCATTCTCCGGATCATTCAAGTTATTTTTGAAGGATTCCAGTTAATTTTTAAGCATTCAAATCATTCTTAAGCTAATTGAATTCATCCTTAAGTTCATTAAAGTAACTCTAAGTCATTTACTTTTTATTTATTTAAGTCATTTCAGCCCATTTTTCGGTCATTTTAGTTAATCTTTTAGAATTTCATGTCAATCCTACATTCACCCATTTATTCATTACACAAGAGCACGCGACTAATGGCTATCGGCCTTGTTTTAAAGGACATGTACATTTTTGCAATTATGACTATAACACATTGCAGTTTCGTTTATTCCCGTAATCAGCAAATTCTATCATTGCTGCAACTATAATTTTCTTGTTACTTTCTATCATCTGATGAACAGAATATCAAGAATAGCATGAATTTGAATTTAGATTAGATAAAACTGGCTTTGTTTATTTTTAATATGACATTAACATTATTATCTATTTACATAAACACACAATGAAAGTACGGCTTTAACAAACATAGTTTTCTATTCAAGGAACCAATCAATCAGGTGTGTCATGTGTTTTATGTTGACAATGATTTTCTCACAAAATGGAAGAGAATTATAATTAGAAAATTAAATATGTCCGACGTTATCGGAATGCAAGTCTTACCGATAATGTAAATGAGATATTATTTTGTCGAGTTTAGGAGGCTGAAACCATGTGTCTGCCGCAAAATTGGCAAAATATTGTAAGCTGTAAAGATTGACGAGAAATAAATACAGAAGAGAGATAAATGTGTATTTCACAAAGAAACGAATGCAAAGAGAATAATTAAACCCTTTTGTAATAAATGAAAATTGGTAATCTAAAGACATGTAATTCTAAATGAGAGGGATGCCAGTGCGAGATTTTCGTTAATAGAAACTGCAATTTCGGAAAGGAAACTACATCCTTTTAATAAGCCATAATGTGATCCAGTGTATACCGTATGCATTCAACTATTTCCATATTTGTTTCCTGTGCGATTTAATCTCAGGAAGGAAATGAAGATAAAGGAGCGACCATTATTTATACTTAAAATGTATTCTTATCTGTACGCAATCATAACTAAAAAAAGTTGTACTTTGATAGTTCCTGATTTGTATACAGTATATTTACAACTTACGGGGGTGATTTTTAGGAGCGCAGAGAAATGTGAGCGTGGCACAACGCTTACTACCATCTGTATCGGAGACATATTTGAGGAAATCATATGTACCGCGTGTAGTATTTATTGATTATATCGGAAGTTAAGAAAATATGTATATTATTTTAGCAACACCGTATGTTTCGTTTGGATCTTCGTAAGGAATCGTTAGGTTATTGCATGGAATTTATGTGTGTATTTTTATATATGTAAACCTATGTGTAGAATACTTGCCTTAAATATTATCATAACTTACTAATCAGATACATGCCCATATTGAGCAATGTAAGTATACAAATCTAAAATTAATTCATAAAATGTTATACAGACGCATGCACGACCCACTCATAAATATAGGTCCATTTCCACCATTTGCAGATTGAGTACTTACAAGCTGATTAAAATTTAAGTTAAATTAATCAAAAGATTTATCGCTTTTGTAATTAAAAACATAAGAAGAGGCATAACTTAAAGAATTATGTTATTGGAATGTAAATGCAGAATTTATAAATTTCAAGATAATTTATCAGATATATGCTATTTTTAACATGTTATAAACTCTAACATGCATTTTTACATAGATATTTTAAAAATGAAAACTATAAATAATTATCGACGAATGATCTCGCAGAAATTATTTTCAATTGTGGAAGCGATTTTTTTCGCATTAATTATAAGTTCTTTCTTTTATAGAAAAAAAATTGTAAACAAATTTGTGAAATTTGGTTGTTCTAGCATATATTAAACAGACAGTAACACTCTTATACATTGTCTTTTTTCTGGTAAACTTAGTAATCAAAAAATTAATGAAATTTGTTAATCGAAACAATACTGTTCTACAAGTATTTTAATGGTGAATGCTCTGATGAACTGAAAGCACTTGTGCTCCCCACGACCTGAACACCCTCGACAGACACGACAAGCTGCAAAATCCCACCCCCACACTGTAGAGATCCCTAGATGTAAAAGATTTTTCTACTCCAGTAGTTTCTTCCCCAGAACTGCTAGACTTTGGAATTCCATTCCAGGTCACTGCTTCCCCAACTGTACTGACATGCATAAGTTAAAGTGCAACGTGAACCAACATCTTGCTGCCCAAATCCCTACGTAGTAGCCCCCTACACCAAAGTGACAATGTGCCTTGTTTGGGGTGAAAATGTAATTAAAAAACAATATGTAACCTCTAACAAATTCATTTCTTCGAACCAAACATTCCCATGATGAATATATATATATATATATATATATATATATATATATATATATATATATATATATATATATATATATATATATATATGAAAAGGGGATTGCAAGATATTTTACTGGGCGTGATTACATGGTAAATTTACTTAAATTAGTGTCATGCTGGTGGACGATATATTTCGAGCAATGCCGCCATTTAAATGATAGAAAAATATTTCTATAATAGATTATCTAACTAGCTTGAGTCCTGGTCATAAATTTCAAAGTTTTGTCTGATAAATAAAAATTAAACCTTTTGTTATAACTTGAGATATAGGTTACATTTATCTCTACGCGTAGGTTAATAAATGACCAACTTTTAGTGGTGGTAACTCTTTGGTCTATCTCCGAAAAGATTTGATTATTAATAGAATATAGAATAATAGAATATTGACCTGTTAGTCTATTGCGCCTGCACGATTAAGAAATGAAAAAAGCTCTCTCTATCATTAAGCTATAAAGAAAGTAGTGTGTACTATATCTCGATGTATCACGAAAAATGTAATTAGACATTTTCAATGTAAAATGTGTTCCCTGGTCATCGTATATAATGGTAGGGATGAAGCTACAAGTAATTTTTTTCATTCTTTATCAAGTACGTCTCACTTTCCAATCTAGAAAAAATAGTAGACTTTGTTTTTTCATCTTATATTGCTAGTCTTAAATATGCAGATCTACTTATAGTAAAAAATCATGAATCCACATGCAAAGCAAGACTTGTGAATATATTCTCCAGAATACACTTTTACTTGTAAAAAAATCCATTGCAATAAATCATAAATTGATTTTATTGACGCAGTTTTAGAATGCGATCTACACAAATGGCAGAGATTTTTGTGTGTTTGATTTGCTATACTAAAGTATGCATATAAGTTTATAGTGAAAAAGAAACATGAATCTACAAGAATGTCTGAAGAAGAAATCTTGGGAATATATTGTAAATGTACATGTACAGTTTTCAGATAATTACTAAAATAAGATATTTTCGGTAAGCAAAAATTATTAAGCAAAAAATATTAAGCAAAATATATTAAGCAAAAAATATTAAAAAAGATGGAGCAATAAAAAAACATAAACAAAATCTAAAATTTTCGCAGTTGAAAAATGCTTTTTATATACTTTGCTTTTTTGTATCATGGCGTAGTATTCTATGACAACTTCGCCTTACGAATTTTTCTTTTCCCTGTTGTAAAATATATTTATAACAAATTGTATTTAAAAAAAACTGCAATTTCACTTAGCTTTCGAAACGTTAACAAGATATTAGAGAATATATTCCGAAGCTAGTTATATATATATATATATATATATATATATATATATGTATATATATATATATATATATATATATATATATACATACATATATGTGTGTGTGTATATATTAATCTTATATGGGCCAGTTGTATTTAATTTCAATTTTTACTCCTAAGCATTCTATTTTTATATACTCAAACCCCCATGGAAAGGGTTTTCGAGGTCTAAATACTCTGGAAATAAAGTTTCAAACCTGTACACCAAATATTCAAGCAGTTTTATACACACAGGCAATATTCACAATATATATATATATATATATATATATATATATGTATATGTATATATATATCCGTGTGCTTTTACGTTTTACTCTTAAATTTTACGCATATTTATATAATGTAGAAGTAAAGTAAAAAAAAAAATAAATAATAAGCCATAATAGTTGAATGAAACCAACGTTATAATAAAACACCTAACACTGAATTAATTCATGGGCATTGTTTTTTCAAAAATATGCAAATTAGTTCAATTTCATGAAATCGGTTGCATATTCATGAGATAGTATATTAAAAACCACTAGTAACATGTTCATAGATCATCGGAAACTACATATATCATATATATATATATATATATATATATATATATATATACATATATATATATATATATATATATACACAAGAATATATCACTTTTTAGAAGAAAAAGGACTTTAATACATAGATTTCTATGCTATATTATATATAGTATGCATGTTTATATTCAACTATTTTATGTTGCAATTTGTTTACACAAGATAAATCATAAAATGAAGACAAATATTCCGTTAAATTCATGAGCTTTTAGGTTTTAATTAATTATTAATTTTCATTTAAAACATTATTGGTGTTAAAAATATTTAGCCGCCCCCTCTAAGAAAATAGGATCAGGTTTCAATTATTTATATTATATTAATCTAATAACGAGAGAGAGACCGAGAGAGACAGAGAGAGAGAGAAAGAAAGAAAGAGAGAGTGGTTTAGGTTTATATATATGCATTAATATATCCTCTTCTATATAAATAAAACAGTAGATGTATGTGTTTGTGTAAATATCTTACATGTAAACTCTTAAACTACTGGTCACATAGCACTGAAATCCTCCGGAAAAAATATTCATGCACCAAGGGTGGTTTATAGTGAATAATATATTTGCTTACATGCATGTATATCGCGCACATACATCGCAAATTTACATGTAAAATGTTCATTAAGCATTAGCTGACATCTTTTTTGTATACGCACCCGCGTACATTCGGTTTTTTTTTTCTCGGGCTTGAACGCACGTTTGTTTTTTTATTTATTTCAATTCTAACTGATGAAACTACCTCATTTTTATGTCTTTGTAATGTAATGTTATGTAATCATACATAAATTTTACTCGCGGTTTTAAATTTGTAAATATGAAAACAGACCTACATATCTTTTTTTACGATCTCATATTTACTTTATTTCATACATATGTTGAGGACAGGGGGATGACACATCGAATACGGACTGTGATGAAATAATAACCTTATTCTTTAGAATACCATTTTTAATATAGAGAGGGAAAGGTATTATTTAAACTTTTCTGTACTTCACGTAACAATTTCTTAAATAAAAAAACTCACATGTATTATCTCTGTTTTTGTTTAGTATTAGTAAACATTAAGTATATGTTTCTCAATCCAATTCCTTAATTATTTATTGTCAAGCAATTGTTGCATAATCACTAACTACACTTTGAAATATTTATTTTTAAGTAGCATGAATTTTAAATAAGCTGCTTCTACAGTGCAGTACCCATTATCAAAAACATTCGAATAATTTATCATGAAATCATGTATTTCGAAAAAACTGGTGAGTCATTTTCCGGAAGTGAAGTCATGTGTTGATATAATATAGTTTTCTACCAGGCATTACTTCCTTCTAAAAAATATACAAAATTACCGATACAGCATCTATTTAAAGAGAAGAGGAGGGGAGTATGGAGACAGTCCCAGAAATGGCTGAAGCCGTTTATGATCTCGAAATACTTTATTTAATATATATTTAAAAGACGTGAAGATACGGAGTCAGGCCCGGAAACGGCTGAAGCAGTTTACGATCTCAAAATTACCTTATCTAATATATAAAAGCTGAAACAGCCTAGGATTTTGACATTCATTATTTCATACATGTTTTTAACAGTGGGGTGGGATTAATAGTCAGTCCAGGAAATGGCCGAAACCGTTTACGAGTTAGCATAACTATATTTCATTCATATTTTAACAGTAGGATGGGGGATAAAAAGTCAGTCCCGGACATGTCTTCAATATTTTATGTTTTAGACATTAATTTATTTAAAGTATATTTTTAACAGTAGGGTGGAGGATAAGAAGTCAGTGCCGGATATGGCTGAAACAGTTTGGGATTAAGAGATTACTTTATTTCATGTATATTTTTGACATACATTATTACATAGGAAATATCTCGTAAGGTGGGACGATAATGTGGGTTAAAATTATGAAAGTTGTTGTCGAAATTAGTAATATAAAAATTAATTATGAAAAATGATGAAATGTGAGTTAATTGATTTGTATGTTTGTAATGAAATAATCGGCCTAGAAAATATATCAAAGTTATTATTTTCGTTACGGGTGACCATAATGTGGGTTAAAATTGTGAAAAATAATTGTCGAAATAAGTACCATATCCAAGAATTATTAAATATGATTAAATGTTAATTTATTGGTGTGTTTGTAATGAAATAATCAACCAACACAGTATATCAAACTTATTATTTCCGTAATGTGGAGAGGGCAATAATGTGGTTAAAATAATAAAAAGATAATTGTCGAAATTAGTAACATATCCAAGAATTATGAAAAATGATGATATGTGAGTCAATTGATTGATGAGTTTGTAATTAAATAATAAAGTCAGACAATATATCAAAATTATTATTTTTGTACGGGGGGGGAGATAATGTGGGTAGGAATTATAAAAAATGATTGTCGAAATTAGTAACATATCCAGGAATTATGAAAAATGATGAAAAGTTAATTAATGTATTGGTGCTTTTCTTATTTAATATTCGACCCAGACAATACATCAAAGTAATAATTTTTGTAAGGAATGTCCATAGTGCGGGTTAAAATTATGAAAAATGATTGTCGAAATTAGTAACATTTCCAAGAATTATCGATAATGAATAACTGTGAATAAATCGGTTGGTGTGTTGGGAATAAAAATAAACAACCCAGCCAGTATATCAACGTTATTATTTTCGTAAGGAGGGGAGGGGGAATGTGGTTGAAATAATGAAAAATGATTTTCGAAATTAGTAACATATCCCGCAATTATGAAAAATGATGAATGTGAGTTAATTGATTCGTGTGTTTTAAATTAAATAATAAACCCAGACAATATATCAGAGTTATTATCTTTGTAATGGTATAGCGCGATAATGTGTGTTGGAAATATCAAAAATGATTGTCGAAATTAGTAACATATCTAAGAATTATGAAAAATGATCAAATGTGAATTAATAAATTGGTGTGTTTGTAATGAAACAATAAAGCAAGACGATATATCAAAGTTATTATTTTAGTAAGGGTTAACCGATAAAGGTGTTTACAAATATAAAAAATGATTGTCGAAATTAGTAACATATTCAAAATTATGAAAAATGATGAAATGTGAATAAATCGATTAGTGTCTTTGTAATGAAATAAACAATTAGATAATATATTAAAGTTACTATTTTCGGAAGGAGGTGGAGCACAAATGTGGGTAAAAATTATGAAAAATGATTGTCGAAATTAGTAACATATCCCGCAATTATGAAAAATGATGAAATATGAGTTAATTGATTGGTGAATTTTTAATGAAAGAATTAGCCCAGCCAATATATCAAAGGAATTATCTTCGTAATGGAGTGGCGGTTATATTGTGGGTTAAAATTATGAGAAATGATTACCGAAATTAGTAACATATCTAAGAATTATGAAAAATGATAAAACGTGTGTTGATTGATTGGTGCGTTTGTAATAAATTAATTGGACAAGAAAATATCAAAGTTATTTATTTTTGTAAGAGGGAGTACGATCATTTGGTTTAAAAATGAAAAATGATTGCCGAACTTAGCAACATATCTATGCATTTTTTTAAATGCTGAAATGAGAGTTAATTGATTGGTGTGTTTGTAATGAAATAATCAACCCAGCCAATACATCAATGTTCTTATTTTTTTTAAGAGGTGGCGATAATCTAGGTTAAACGTATGAAAAGTGATAGTGGAAATTAGTAACATATCCAGGAATTATGAAAAAATAATGAAACGTGAGTTAATCGATCTGTGTGTTTGTAATGAAATAATAGACCCAAACAATTTATCAGTTTCTGTAGGTGGTTAACAATATTTTTTTGAATTTTCACTGTTAACTTCAGAGAATGACGCCACAGATGTACTGTTGAATAGTAAGACACATGATTATGTTGCTTTGTAACGTGCTCTGGAGTTCACTATGAATTTTTATAAATACTCCACTTTTTGGGTGGGGCTGAAGAAGGTAATGTCTAGGTTGGAGTCACTATGTAATCTCCCACAATGTGATATTCCCAAAAATATGGAATAACTATGAAATAATATTCCGGAAATGACATTGTTTCTCTTACTAATGTGTTGTTGGTGGTTAGGGTTAGTAAGGGAGAAGAAATATATTAATATTGGAAAATGTGGTAAAGTAAAAGTTGCCTAATGATCATTCGCGTCAATGCATTTATGTAATTATTTAGAAAACGTGCTGAGTAATGGTCAAGAAATGCTATCATTTAATTTAAAATGATGGTGTCAATAGTAGGGAGGGAAAGAACACAGTAAGATGGAATTATATAGTGAAGCAAGGGTTGCCTAATCAGAAAGCTTCTCAGCATATTTGTTTATTTCTTTGCAAAGCCTGCTGAGTAATCTTCCAAAAATGACGTCTATTTTACAAAAATCAAATTTGACGGTAGTGCGGAAAAATGAAATAGAGTAATTTGGAATTATGCATTAATTTTAAAATCCTGCTGAGACATCTTCAGAAAATGACATAATTTTTCTTACAATAATAGTAAGGAAGGAACGCAACGCATTAATATTGAAATTTATGGTGAAGCAAGGGTTGCGAACTAAGTAACCAACACACTGTATTTATGTATTAATTTGGAAATCCTAATGATCCAACTTCTAGAAATGATTTCAATTTTCTTAAAATCATGATAGCCTTGGTGGGAATAGAAATTATTTCAAATATGTTGAACAATACCTGTCGACAGTATGTTAATGTGTTTCATATAGGGATAAAAATTACCCGACGGTGGAAGGAAAACATGTTTTAAATATGTGTTGTAAATTACCCGTCCGAAAATGGTAAACTTATTTCGTATACATTCTGTAAATTACCTATCCTAGTGAGGGTACAATTATTTCATACATGTAATAGCCGTCCAAGGCTAGGTAAATATTATTTTGCTCGAAACACAAATAATACGGAGACATTAACAGTTGTTTATACGTTCCCGACGAACTTCGGGTAGCTCCGCTAGTAATATAATATATTGCAATAATCAAGACAACGACAGAAAAAATTAAAAAAAAATCATACACAATATGATGTACTTGTTTTATACTTCCAAGACTATATATACATCTATATGTGTGTGTGTATGCGTGTGTCTGTATGTGCATGTGTCTATATATACACGCACATATGCTCACGTATACATACACGTATATATACACGAACATATATATGTATATATATATATACATATATATATGCATAAAAATATCTATGTATAGATAGCTACGTCGACAAGTAGATGGGAAAGTAGAATTATATATATATATATATATATATATATATATATATATATATATATATATATTATAATAGCAAAATTTTAAAATAATGAAAAAGAAGAAAACCATAATCCGAATAATGTCCAGTTTTTACTTAGGGTATATTACATATTTTTCTTGGGGTGTATTACATACTTTTTTTATCGACTTATGTATTATTTTTTAAGATTCGATTGTAGTTCACTTCTTTCTCATTATATATATATATATATATATATATATATATATATATATATATATATAAAGAGAGAAAATCATAACGTCATGTATTATATTTTTTTTTACAAAGGAGTCACCACTTATCAAGGCCCGGAGGCCACTCGAGAATAAGTGTAAATAAGTGTGCAGTGGTCAATGGGATAGTGACGTAGTAATTGTTAGCAGTGGAGAGTTGATAAACTTGTTTACGTTGGACTTGAAGACGGCCATATTACAGTCAGCCGAAACAGAAGTTCCACAGGTGTGCAGGTCTAAGAAAAAAAAACCTCTTCATGGAATCTACGTTTAGGTTAAGGCACAGATAAAGAGTGGGGGAAATTATTGATAATGTTTCCAGCTAGACGAGTGTTTCTCGTGAATATTTGGCGAGGGGGACCATAGGTCTTTCTGGCAGCTCTTGCCAAGATGCGGCAACTGTACCCCGTCCTTCACATACCTGGCTCTTATATGGATAGAGAAGTGTATCAGCAGTGAGATATCTACTGTATCCATAAAAGGATCCAAACATTTTCCCAGCGACCTTGGCAACTGATTTGATGTATGTGCTCCATTTAATTTTAGGAGTAATGGTCAAGCCCAGGATCTTGTCAAAACATTGAGCCTCCCTTAAAACAAGAACCTATCATTTCAATTGATGTCATATGGGGATCAGAACGTTGATTGATGCTGTAAAGACAAAGCTTGATTTTAGATGCATTAAAAGTAATCAGCCACGCCTTTCCCCATTGTACATCAAGGTCAGAAAAAAGAGAATCAGAGAGAACCTGGTTGTTTACTGTCTTTAATGTACTGCCATAGATGGTAGTGTCGTCAGCATAAATAGCTGATACAAATATACGGCAGCTATCCCAGTCAATCATAGTGTATCGAAATACCGTACGATCGAGAGGTACGTTTGAGAACTTATTACATTTCATTTTTATCTTAACTGATACAACCGAGTGCTCGGAAGACCAAAGTGGAGACAGAACAGAAGAAGAACATAGCTCCGCGTAAGCTGTGAGAAAAAGGTCCAGCCATTAGTGTTGGGCACACGGGTTGGTTCGTAAACTATTTGAGTGAGCTCATACCAATGGAGAAATCATGACAGAACCTCCCTCATAATCGATCTTGTTTGATTGGGTAAACTATTCCATATTGTGAGCATTGAAATCTCCACAGACGTCAATATAAGCCGGAAGAAAAAAATTACAGTCAGCCGAAACAGAAGTTCCACAGCATGTGGTCAATATTCGCAGATATGCCATTAAAGATAGTAACTCCGCTGTTATGGGTGCGATAGAGAGCAAATATAAATGCATTAGTGTGAGCAAGTGCAACCCGAAAACACATACAGGGTAATTTAGGATCACTTTTGGAGATGCCCCTATCACGTAGAAAGCCATTTATAATGTAGGCACAAATTCCATGCCAATGGCAATATTAGAGGTCAGATTTTGAAGTTAAGTTAGAGTATCCTATAACTACGAACTCATTTAGGGAAATAGTTGATCCAATGCCAGTTTATTTTAGGAATAATAAGTCTGGTTTAATCCCCTGTATTTGGGTTTCAATCTCTGGAAAGTTGGAAGGAAACATGGTTGTAGGTGTCTACGTCGGATATTGGAGATCCGGGTTTAATCGTGTTTTTTCTGGAAAATTTTCAAGATGATTTGGTATTTGTGGAATAGGTCGACATACTTGCTTAGAGCATATATATATATATATATATATATATATATATATATATATATATATAGTAGCACATGAAAAGGCAAAGTCGTAACAATTACCCAATAATATGGCATCGAGAAAGCCAACCATAAGCTACTGCATGATCCATAATCAATTCACCAAATAGCAATACATCAGTCCCAGTACTTTGCTTCCGCTGATAGGTCAGCCTCCAAAGTGGTTAATCCAAGCTCCGGCTCTCTGACTCTCAGACGGATAACGTTAGCCCAGATAAAACGCTTACCTCCGGCATCCTTATTTGTGGCATGGCAACAAGGATAGACATAGAAACAGAAAATGCCCGACAGCTCTGGCGACTGTTCGTGCAAAATACCGCCAACTTAGAATAAACCTTTTTTTTTCTCCCTAATAAAGTACTCGCATGAATACTGGCATGAATTATTTCGCGATTTATTTCAAATTCACAAGCATAAATCCATGCTGCCAGGAATGAAAATGCAAAAGTGATCGTTACGAAACGAACCTATTTTCAGAAAAGAATATAACATAAGTAAATTATTTACATTCAAAAGAGAACATTATCTATTTAACTTAATTTACATACATATATATATATATAAATATATATATCGTGTTTTACTCCTGTTCTTCGTAGTTGCTATTCTAGCCCCACTAATGAAATCTGATACAGTGAAACAGTACTGTATGTGGATGATTACGTATATATATATATATATATATATATATATATATATATTCATTCGTATTTCTTAATTTTCAGAAAGCGTTTATTTTATTAGTCACAGTATTGTTTATAATTCTTTCAGGCAAAAGCGTTGGCATATAAAAATATAACTTATCATCAAATTATTCGCCTAAACTGGGGATTCGTCAGTGCGTTTTTAAATAACAATATTTTTGTAAATTTAGACATATATAGAGAGGCGCCAACAATCTAAACTTTAAGACTCGAAAATTAAAGTAACCCCCATCCTCCTACCCCCACATATCCCCCTCCATGTATCCCTATGCCCTCAGCCACACCAGAGATGAACTTCCCAGACCCCCACATCCACCTAATGTCCTTAAACTCCAAAACTAAAACAATACCGACATACCAAGCCTCTCCTCTCATTTCTCCCCGTGTTCCTTTCCTCTCTTCCCGCCTTTTTCTACCACCTCTCCCCGGACACCATTCACCCTTTCATTCCACCCTAAACGAACATTTCTGTAAAAGTCTGAGGAAGCTACATGTCGGCCAAAAAACGGTCGTGTAGCCGAAACAATAATGTTACTTAACAGAAAAATACGATAATAAAAATAAAACGTATATATATATATATATATATATATATATATATATATATATATATATATATATGTATATATATATATGTGTATATGTAGATATAGTAAGCATAGTATGTATGTTTATTTACGTGTGTGTATGCATATATATATGTATATATATGTATATATTAGTACAAAGCCAATTTTAATGAAAGGGAGGGAAAAATTAATTTAATTTGTCTACGATACGGCTTACGATTTTAATAAATTGAGAGCATCGTAATTCGTCGTATTCACCAGAAATAAATCAATAAGACAGTAGTTGATTCTCGAATAAATACGCTGCTTTCAATGCCAATGGCACGGGTAAAAATCTGATATTGGAGATTTCTTTTAACAGAAGAGCTACACCAAAATATTAATTTACACAAAGCCAAAAAGTATTGCACTGAAAAAAAATAATAAAAGGATATATATATATATATATATATATATATATATATATATATATACATATTACAATATACGAAAACCTTTTTGATCTTTTTAAAATACAAAATAGTTTTTGATATTATAATAAACGACTCCGTATTTTATAAAATTATTCAGTACGAGTATCATATAATTTAAAAATAAATACATTATATAATACATTCAAAAATAAATTGTATTCTTAAACAGAAAATTATACAACATAATTATGAAGATGAATTTATACTAAATATTTTATTTGGAATTCTTTCGATTAATTTAAACAAAATCTAGACTATCTAGAAATGTTTTGGCATTTAAGACCCTGATTAAAGAGATTTTAACGAAAAATAAATTTCGGGAACTTAAGAGTTATTAGTATCTAATGACAATAACTTAAATGCAATGTTATTCGAAAATTGAATTAATTATTTGATTGGTATTTGATAATTTAATTAATTAATTGAATGAATTTATTAGATGAATTAATTGAATGAATTAACTGAATCTGTTAATTGGATGAATAAATTGAATGAATTAATTGGATTGTCTTAATATTACGCAACTATAACTTTTTATGGTTTCCTAAAAGTTAAATTTCGGAATAATTTATTTTGTATGTTTTTAGCTCTTTTTAAAATTTCACAAAGACCAAATGTTACATCACTTAATTTCACCTTGAACTTAACCACCTTTACATAAACAGTCCTTTATTAAACATAACACACATAGAAAAAATATTGTAATCGAATATTAAAAGGAGAACAGAATTAAATACATTACATACGAATATTTGATCTGTCTTCCCGAATCATAAACTATACTATTTCACTATTTGAAACCAAACCTATATTATTATCCTTAATGCGTAATCTTTTTAATGTTTGTTTCTTCTTGTTCTTGTTAACGCTAAAGCTATATTTTTGTTCTATATATATATATATATATATATATATATATATATATATATATATATATGTATATATATATATATATATATATATATATATATATATATATATATATATATATATATATATATATATATATATGCTAGCAGTCCGCCCGGTATTGCTCGGTCGTAAAATACGGTTAAGTATAATATTTTGATAATGCAGATTCGGAGCTAATATGTATTAATAGTTGAAAAAGTTAGCTTACGATGTTTAAATTAATCTTAAATGTTGTTTTCTTTACGGCGACAAATGTATGATTCCACCCGGTATTTAATTTAGTTTTATACGAAGTGAAATACAAACATGCCATTCCGATGATTCAATTTTTTAATGTTAGTTCTTAGGTTTTGATAGTTTACATGTGGCCATGAGTTATGCATATGATTTGTGTCAGCGATTGATGATTGGGAATGTCAAACGAATTACATCTATCATACACTAACACAGTATTTAATAGCATCATACATCACTTTTCAAAGTTTTTTATCAGACTATTTTTTATTACATTTTTACCCTAAACAAGGCACATTGTCACTTTGATGTAGGGGTCATTATCAGGGACTTAAGCTACAGGGGGACTATGTAGGGAGTTGGGCAGCAACATATCTGTTCACGTTACACTTGAACTTCTGCATGTCAGTGCAGTTCGGGAAGCAGAGACCCGAAAGGGAATTCCAAAGTCTAGCAGGGATCTCTACTGTGTAGGGGTGGGATCTAGCTGCTTATCGGTTTGTTGGGGGTATGTACGTCGAGGGGTACAGGTGCTTACAGTTCATCGAAGTATTCACCATTAAAATACTTGTATAATAGTCAGAGGGAGGCAACGGATGTCAATGCGAAAGAGCCTTAAGCTTAGATGACAGTTCAGGACCTATCAGGTTGGCGACTCTTTCAAACTTGTCTTGGAGCGAGAGACTAGGAGCTGATGTACTAGCCCAAATATGACAACTATACTCCAATCATGGGCGAATGGTGGCTTTATAGAGGTACAGTATACTTTCGAACGTTATTAGCTTTTTCGCAGCGGTACTGGCAATGGTCTCGATATAATTGTTCCAGCTCATGTATTTTTGTGAACGTTAGGTCGAGGAGTTTAAAAGTACTTTCAGATAATGAGTATTTGCTCATTGCTATTGGTGATAGAGAAGGTTTCTTGTAATTATTTAAGAAAATCAGTTTAGTCGTGTGATCATCCATTTCTGTCTCCATTCTACTACAGATTAGAGGTCATCCTCTAGTGTTGTTGCCGTTTCCTTAGATATGAGTTCATTTGTTTCCTGTCGTGCCTGTTATAGAGCGTGGTGTCATCAGCATATACACCCATCTCACAGACAATTTATGAATATTAGGAATAATAAAATCCAAGGATACACCCCTGAGGCACTCCCGCATATATATCATATTGTTCAGATGTACGACTGTCGAGGAAAACCTGGATTTTCTCTCATCTAGGAATGACTTTATAATGTTTAGTATTCGTCCAGTAATACCGTATGATCTGATTTTCCTGAGAAGACCTTCATTCCACACCCTGTCAAAAGCCTTAGATATATCTAGAGCTACCGCTCTACGCTCCCCAAGACTTGCTCCCATACGTACGAAACTATTTAAGCGCTGCCTTAAGGAGGAGTGCTTTCCGACTCCCGGGAAGACCTCATCAGTTTGCCCTGTATTTAAGAATTCAGGTGATAAGTCATCTCCCTCTCAGTACAGACCAATAAGTCTCCTGTGTGTTATGAGTAAGTTGCTGGAATCCATATAAAATAGAGAAATAGTCAACCACCTCAGCAGGAATAACCTTCTTAGTGACACCAATATTAACAAATTCCTAATGAACCGCCCCCTTAAGTAAACACTTCATCAAATCTCCACACTAACGTAATGTATTTGCAATAACCCTTATCCCTGAGTTGTTTCCGGGCCTTGATAAGTGGTGATCACTGTGTAAAGAAAAAAAAAGGACATTGCTATTTCATTGTTACTGGAAGAGGGATGAGTAAAAGTTCATGCAGTAGAAACAACTATATTTGCAACAGGTTTGTTAGTAAGGAGTTAATATATGGTTTAAGATCTTCCTTCAGTTTTTAATATGGAAAAGTATGTCATTTCATGGCCACCAGCTTGCTACTTAAATGTATATTTAATATAGTCTGTTCTATCTGTCTATGTAGTATTTCAAGCCATATAATAAAGAATGACGACACATTTACATTAGAAAATATATCGATATAACTTTATGGTGAGGGGGTTATCCGTGTTGTAAGTCACTCATAGATATTCTTAATTTCATAATTATTAGACACAACTAACTGAGCAATTCCAGATATATCCTTTAGCCTGTTATTTATGAACCGCTCACTTAGTTGATAAACTAGTATTTCCATTTTAGCTACACCCGCTGGCTTTTTCTCCCGCAACCAGTTGTTTGGATAAATTAAAAGTCGAAATTTTATGATTATATTTTAACGGTGAAAAACCATCGTATAGACATGTACTTCTTTCGAAATGTAACTTCTATTAGCATTTGACAATCAGACTTTTCCAGTGCTGGTTGTCCCTGATGTGAGGTCAATTATTTTTATTAAAAAGGTATTTTGATATATTCGACAATTATTCTGTCTATTGTGTGTCAATGTGGTAGACGATACGAAAGTTTGTGTATATAACTATTTTAGATGCGGCGTTCGTGTAGTGGGTGATGATAGATCCAAAGAACAATTAATTGTAACAGTTAAAAGTACAAATAGTTTAAAACAAATAGTGTTGGATATTAAAATAACAAATGTTAAATGTTTACAATAATAAAAAAAATTGAACTTTTTTTTGCAAATGTTACAGATTAAGTGTGTCAGCAGTATAAACAAAAAACTAATCATTGTATAGTTCAAGGGAATCGCATCAGTCAGGGAGTCGGATGGAGAATGAACAGGTTCGATTACAGTTTGATTATGGCGAATTATTTTCTGGGAAGTTAAAAAGGACTTGAAGTTCAAAATATAGACTAATTAAGAGAACTAAAAGAGCAACTCTGGACTCCACAGAATTGAAGAATAAAGTATCTTATGGTTAATAAAAATGTGTTTGGTTATACTGCTTTGTATAGAAGTGCTTTTATTTCAGCCTTTAGAAAACAAGGGAAGCAGTATGAAACCGAAGTTAGTAGTCCGTTCCAAAAACGAACATTGAGTATTTATGTCTTAGAATCAGTTTATTGCAACTATAAATACGTTAGTGAAGTGTTACAGGTGTGTAAAACACACAAACACACCACGCCTAATCATACGGAAAAGAAAACACAGCGCATATAAATTATACATACATTTGTAATGACGAGTATGTATGATTTGTTTATATTTTAATAAATACTGTACATGAGTACAGTTATATATTTGTCACATCCATTTGATAAAATATACATTTTATGTATTTACATTTTATGTATTTAAAATGCCATATGTACTATATTCATATTTATTTTGTATACAATAAAGAGATGCCTTAGGGCAGTATTTTACACCTGTATGTAACAATGTTATTTTGTTTCTTACATACCGTTCCCAGATACACGTCTTTTTTAGATGATTATTTCAATAAACAGTGTTCGAATATTTTGTACTTTGTCGTATCTATACAAAATCTGTAAAGAGAAAGGCAAAGTTGACAATGCAAAACTATTATTCTATTTACACCTTGTAAATACACTTAGAAATAAAGACTTGGTAATAACGAACAGTTCAGGGCATCTAAGGAAGGTTAAACGTGAAATGGCTCATGTACTGTTCAATAAAAAGGTGTGTATATGTGTTTAATACACTTTATGTGTGTATTCTATTTTACTTCGGTGTGTTTTAAGGGATCAAGATCCTTCCTTCTAGAATTCACATATGATTCCATTAATATTGTTCCCTATATGTCTTCTATATGTATTTTCTTACAGTTTGGTCTTCTACTGATTGCTTCTACGTATTTCTGAAAATTATTTTTATTAAGCGAATTGCTCCTATTACAACCGCTATAGTGTATCTCTTACAGCTATTGTGTCATTTTTTAGATCATCCTTAAGCTCATGATATTTTGTTATCATTTTCCGTTCATTTCAGTTAAGGCCATAGTTATTTTGAACTGTGACGTTAATAATAAGTGCAGTTATATGAAGGATGGTTATATATTATAATTTCTGGCTTGGTGGCTTTGTATATTATGCATCTTCTTACTCATATTTCTCTGTAAAAGAACACTACAACCGTTTCAAAAGATGTTATTGGTTATGTTCACATAATTCCTATCCGTGTGAATTTGCGTGTGCATAGGTAAAATAGCTAAATATAAGCCTCTGATAGAGTGTTTGCGTTTGCGAAGGTTTATGTACTTACATTAGATGGGTGATGTGTATCTGCTTTGTTGAGTGCTTAATAGCCTATTAAAGCTCTTTAAGTGGGTGTGTTATTTGCTATTTGTAAGCACTCATTCACGTTCATAACTTTGAAAAATATTTTTTTTAAACATTACAAAGCTGTATGATTGTTTCGTTCTTTTTTTAGTATGCATAGATTTTCTGCGCTGAATATATTATCGTTTGAGATTGGTTCAAGTAATTTGCTGTATAGGAAATTTTTGTAATAAAAAAACTAGATACTATAAACACCAACCGAGGATGTTGTTTCTCAAGAAATGTCTTACTTGTGTACAACTTTGCAATGATGGTCTTCTCGGCGACGTTCTGCTCCCACCAAGTGAACCAAATATCGATTGTTTTCCTTTTAATAATAGTAACGCGAACGATAGTTCTTTTTGAATCTTGGAGCTATTTATCCACAATGTGTGGTTTCTTGCCTAAAAAAGCTTTTTGTAAGCGAATAGAAAATCTTTGATTGCCAGTGATCGATACACTGTTGTTGTAATTGTTGTTTTTGTTGTTGTTGCTGTTGTTGTTGTTGTGGTTGTTGTTTTATATCGGGTGATGATCGATGTATACAATAAATCAAATATTAGCTTTTCCTCGAATAATATTTTTGGGAAGTGTCAATAATGGTCGATGTTTGTTTATATAAAATCATTAAACGTTATGTTTACAAATCCAACAGGGCATTCAAGAATTCTACGACATAAATATAAACTTATTTCCTAAGTTTCACTCCAAACAAAATGGTTTATTATTCGGAAAAATAAAAAGTAACATTATTATTTAATTTTCTACGATATATTGTGTTGAGTATAAAGGTTTCGTTTAAACAGCAATGCTAGTATATATATATATATATATATATATATATATATATATATATATATATATATATATATATATATATATATATATATATATACAACAGAAGTCATGTTTGGCTTCATAACCAAAAGCCCCAACCACTCGGCTACATTCAACCGCTAGAGATAGAGTTGAAATTTAAACATTAATTCTTATTAAATGCTTTTACCTGTCAGTCAGAGTGAGCTAACCATTATATGACCATCGGCGCGTATAAGCTCATTTGACCGACTTTATTACAACTGAAACGGCTCAATGATAGGAAACAAGTTTCTGAAAGGAGCTGACATAATTATTTATTTTCATGATTATTGAATATATATAAATATATACACATTTAATAGAAGTCCACCTGGTATTGTCCAGTCGGAAAATCTGCACAAATATTATATTTGATTATTGAAGATTTCTTATTTATTATAATATTATATTGGAACCGATATATAGAAAGGGTGCAAAAGGTTTAAAAGGAAATGGCTGGTGAGCCACCAAAGAGAATTGAAACCAACACATTGGATGGTAATGGTTGCGCGATGAAGACATGTTTGCTGCAAGGCTAAAATTTTAAACATGAACTAATAGCTCTTACCTTATCCAGGCATATTCGTAATGCCGCATTTCGACCTTCACGTGGCAAATTTCTACTTTTTTAAAAAATTGTTTATACTTTTCCATTGATTTCCCCGGTTAAAACCCAAATAAACGTTCCAGATTGGTTCTGTACCCATGCGTAGATCGTCGTATAACGACTTGATCACTGTCTGTCTGACGTAATGAACATTTAAATTTAAAATGTTTAAAATTCAACGCTATTTCACACGGTTAATGGTAGCCGAATGGATACGGCCTCCGCTAATCGAGCCAGAGATGTCTCGTGTCGCGGGGTTCGAATCGTTCGACTGGTAGTAATTGTGACACCCTGCACTGAAGAATCCCGAAAGGATGAAACACTAGTGTCTGTAGGTATTTAATTATTATAGTAAAAAAATAATTATGACAGCCCCTTTAAGAAATACGTTTCTTATAGTTGAGCACTTTCTGTTGAATAAAAGTCGGTCAATTTAGCTCTTATGCGTAGATCGTCGTATAACGACTTGATCACTGTCTGTCTGACGTAATGAACATTTAAATTTAAAATGTTTAAAATTCAACGCTATTTCACACGGTTAATGGTAGCCGAATGGATACGGCCTCCGCTAATCGAGCCAGAGATGTCTCGTGTCGCGGGGTTCGAATCGTTCGACTGGTAGTAATTGTGACACCCTGCACTGAAGAATCCCGAAAGGATGAAACACTAGTGTCTGTAGGTATTTAATTATTATAGTAAAAAAATAATTATGACAGCCCCTTTAAGAAATACGTTTCTTATAGTTGAGCACTTTCTGTTGAATAAAAGTCGGTCAATTTAGCTCTTATGCGTAGATCGTCGTATAACGACTTGATCACTGTCTGTCTGACGTAATGAACATTTAAATTTAAAATGTTTAAAATTCAACGCTATTTCACACGGTTAATGGTAGCCGAATGGATACGGCCTCCGCTAATCGAGCCAGAGATGTCTCGTGTCGCGGGGTTCGAATCGTTCGACTGGTAGTAATTGTGACACCCTGCACTGAAGAATCCCGAAAGGATGAAACACTAGTGTCTGTAGGTATTTAATTATTATAGTAAAAAAATAATTATATATATATATATATATATATATATATATATATATATATATATAAGTAGTTACATGTTTGTAGACAAAAAATGTCAGAGGAGTTGAGTAGACCATTTTTAAAACAAATATATATATATGTATATATATACATATATATACATATATATGTATATATATATACATATATATATATATATATATATACGGATACATAAATATATATAAAAACGGTGTGTGTTCAATCTAATCTTCTTACGCAAATATTACGCAAGTATAAATCATGTAGAATATCTACATGAATATAATTACACGTAATAGTTAAACAAAAGATGAACAGCTCATGGGAAAACCCCCAAAAAAAACTATTAGCAAATTAATTAAATAAACGTTTTAAAGAATTTTAAATTAGCAAAATCTTTGGAAGATGAATGCAATTCAATGAACTGCAGATATAATAGGGTTTTATGTTCTTTTTAAATGAATGTAATAGAGGGTTTTTAATATGAATATCATAACACACAAAAAACAATATAAATATATGAGTATATATATATATATACATATATATATATATATATATATATATATATACTAGCAAAAACACCCGTCGTTGACTGGGTTCAAAAATAGCCTACAGATAATTGACTCTCATTTAATAAAGCATGATAGGTTATGAAAAGGGAGAGTTGTAAATTTAGGTTGAATTTAAGGATATCAAAACCAAAGCAAAATATGATGAAAGTAAAAATAAAATAGATAAACTCCATAATTTATTATAACATACCTGTTCACACTGAAACACTTCAATATTCTGTGGATCTATATTAAAAAAACCTTATTAAAATTTGTGACATATTTCCATTCTATGGAGGTCACGCGCGAACGAACACTCCATAATTTTATTATACCATATTTCTTCAAACTGAAGCATAATTATCAAAGTATACTTACGGAGATATTTATGAAAAGTCTTTATTAAAGTTTGTGCCAATTTCCATTCTATGGAGGCCAGGCGCGAACGTAGACCCCACAATTTTATTATACAATCCCTATTTAAGTTAAAACATACTTATCAAAGTATTATTATGTACATCTACAGCAAACCCTTGTAAACGTTTTTTTTTTTAATTTTTTCCATACTTTGTGGAGCAGGCGCGAACTCAGACCCCACAATTTTAATGAACCAGCGTTCTGCAAGACAAAACATTCCCATTCCTGTGGCTCGATACATCTTCTACCATTATATGTAATCAGTTTTTTAAAATAGTCAACCATATAGGAACCTATGTTATATAGGGGTTTCATTAACAGAGTCGTATTAAGAGAGGTTTAAGGAGAGAGTGAGAGGGAGTCTTATTATAAGTGAAGTCGTATCTTAGAGAGAGAGATGTTGTTGTAAGAGAGATTGTTCGTGTTATGAAGATTCATATATATTAAAAATGTTCTTTCTTAGAAGTGTTGATATGAGAAGCTCTTTGAGTGATTAGATAGTGTTCAGACAGTCTTAGTGTAGATATGAGATGTAGAGTTCACATTTTAGATATGAGATGTGTATGTCAAGACATTTTATTACACAGACATATAGAAATATAATAACAATTCAATTTACCTTTTTGTAGAAGCACAACACAAGACGACGTTTTACAAAAACACGTGATGGTTTTATTTCTTCACGGCCGGCCGTGGGTTTCTCATCAAGATTTCAAAGCATCACATATTAAGTTTAAAAGTGACTGTCTCGCTTCCAGACGTTCGAATTTCAAACTCCAGATTCTCTCTCTGAGTTTCTCACCAACCTTTTTTTAACTAACTCTCACTTCCTATATTGAGAAATGCATGCATGTCCGGCCAACGTGACCAAACTCACGTGCCACCAACATGCGCGTGTCGCACGTTTCCCGAACATTCTGATTTTCCAATAACCTATTTTTTCTTTGTTATTTTCACAAAGGAATTCAGCCTACATATCTAATTTATTTAACCCATATTTTATTATCCACATTCTTTCTAACAATTAAATAGTTTATTTATTATTTATTTCATCAGAATTAACAATTTACTGGACATTCCATTTAAACCTATTGTTCTTTAAAACTTATCTCCAAGGTTCGATTTCTGCTTTCTGGCATTTTCTTTTCATTTTAAGTACTCTCTCTATTTTATACTTACATGAAAAGGGGACGCCCCTTATCATGTAACATCCCTCACTTCCATATTTCACAAAAAAAAATGTATGCATTTTTAAATTTAGTACGTTTTTTTTTATTTTTACATCTACACAACCACACGGCTAGAAATGATCAGTTTATTCATTTATAATTTAATGATACTATAATAAAGTTATCGTGTGTCAAACAGATCGACAGGATGGTGCTGAATAAAACAAAGAGTACGTAATGTCATTGACGTTATTAGAAAGGCCTCTGGCAAAAATATCAATTGCAATTGGGCGTCCTTAAACTGGAACTAACGGTACTCATATGAACGTCTATTAAATTAAGTTTAAAACCTTTAATAAACAGTTTAAAGTAAAACAATTCTGTGAGAAAAGTAATCGGCACTTGTGATTTTTCCAGAAACGCCAAATTTTAGTTAAATTAATTGTAATTGTTTAAACAACATATACTGCATTTGATTTGTATTTTATCCCCCCCATAATTTATATATCTAAATACATAAATTTATATAATTTACATTTTAAATATATAAATTATGTCATTTTATATATATATATATATATATATATATATATATATATATATATAGATATAGATATATATAGATGCAAAAAATATATCCGATATATATATATATATATATATATATATATATATATAGTAAGTTATAAAATATATATGATAATCAAGCTACATAGAATATTCCGCTTTTCATCCATGCTCGGATTCATCAGGCATATATATATATATATATATATATATATATATATATATATATATATATATATATATATATATATATATATACAGTGGCACAAAAAAGAAGTCTGCACTTGTCATACGTGTCATACGTTTCAAACACCGCAAATATAAGCTGAATTAAATGTAACTATTTCCACAACGTAAACCTCATTTTATTAGCCGTGTATGTCTTTCATATGAAATATGTGACTATGTTTGAGTTGGAAAAAGGAGGTTGGGCCCTAGGAGTGATTATAGGGTAACCTGCGTATTATCAGTGAGGAGAGGTATCAAATGAAAACGGTGACTAAAGACGAATAAACGTTTAACTGAGTAACTTCACCAAGTTGTGGGATCCAATTTTTCGACAAACTTATCCGCGAGCTAGTTTCGGAATGCTACACATGTTAAAGAAAATGGACAATGAAATCTTGGGGGAATTACAACACTGGTTATACGGCCTGGGCATGATGGAGTCAAAAGTCAGCGAGGTTAGAAGTATGATGAGCATGATATTGTTCTGATTGAGATGTTAGTGGCGACAATATGATATGTAAGGAGTCGAGTGTACGAAAGTGACGGTAATAAATGCCTTACATCAGAAGTCACCTGAAGCCGAGACGACGCCAACCAAACATACGCTGAATCGGATGCTCACCCCCTAGAATAAAGAAGCACATGTACCCCTCTCTCCCGAGAAAGGAAGAAAGTGAACAAAATGACTTTGCTTATTTTTTACTGACTCTCTGTTTTTCTTTTTTCAGAACAGAAAAGAATAGATTATTACAATATGAACTGTAGCAAGCTGAAGCTTAATCCTGGAAAAATATACTAGTCTAGCGAAGGATAATTGTAAGAGAAAAAAATAAAATATTTTGCTTTTGTTTTTAATTTGTTTCTAATAAAAAAATAAAAAATAACTTTATAATGACCTTTTATTGAACTAAACGTTTGACCCAGATCAGAGTAGACCATGGTCCAAGAAGAGATAATGTGAAAAAAATTAAGTAGAAGGTGATTAGTCGCCCTTGATTAATATTGAACTTTTTACTTTTTAATAAGGTACTGGAAATGACTCATATCTAATCCTTTTTTCCTTGCATGATTAGTGTATGTTGCATGAATTTTGATACTTTTGCTGGTGAACCGATAGTCGAGAAAATAGTATGTGCCAACGTTGACGCTGTTAAGCAATTGCCTGGCGATGAACACTGTATATCACCGGCTAGGGAGGAACCAGTAACCAAAATTAGTAGAATGTATCAGAGGTATTGCTGAGTTAGACTAAACATCTTCCTTTAGAAGTTAGGTAAGCTAAGAGAGGCGAATGTGACCCGCCTACCCGTGGTGGTCGAATTTTACGTAATTAACGTTTAAAATATAGCAAAATTAGAGCTTTTATTACGTAAATTATGCCGGGCAAATTTCAATTGCCTTGCTTATTCCATTTGTTTGGACGATCAGGCAACCATAAACAAAGTAAAATGGATTTAGTTCGTGTATTTGGGATTGATAATATTACTTAATATTAATATTGCTTTGTAAAAGAAAAGTATTGATTTAGGGAATTGTATTATTATTATTATTATTATTATTATTATTATTATTATTATTTTGCTAAAATTGGGAAGTATTTGAACTCTTCAATTACAGCCGACGTGGGATCGATTATGAACGGAGCCAATCAGAACACCGGCAAATTAGTCGTAATGACCACTGATTGGACGGTTGGGATTCGGGGAGCTTGACTCTCCACCTATCTACCGGTATAGAAGCTTAAGCAAGAGAGTTTTTAGTGAAAAATTAGATGACAGCTGAGAGTTGAAAAGTTGAGAGTCGAGGCTAGTTTGGAGTCTAGGCCAGTTCCAAATAACGTTTCTGACCGCGTCTAAATCGAGTCTCGCAAGCTGCAAAACAGTGGAAAATAGTTTGTGCGCGAAAAAAAAAATCGGCTACTGACAAGGTTGCTGCAGCACAGTTTTCTCACTTTCAATCTCGCATCCACTTCTGCCTACTGTTCGCGATACACAGAAAAAAAATGAGGACGACAAACAGATTACTTGTGTTGACATTATCATATATAAAAAGTGAATCTGAAATTAAAGATTAACGTTACCCAGGTTAAAGCGCTATGGGAAGCAGACATTACAACACTTGTTGAAGTGTGGACTCTGAACTGATTAATTTTAAATACCTGTACATTTTTCTATATGCAGTGGTATTTTATAAGAAGTTTGTAGTCATAATTTTTGTTAATATAATTTTATTTATAAAAAAGGAAATCATAACTGGAGTTTTTACTTATTGCTTCTGTGAGAGAGTTTGCATTGCTACCAGCCCGAACCTATCTATCAGGAAACAAGTGTCTACCCCTGCGCCAGAGAGAGAGAGAGAGAGAGAGAGAACGAGAGAGAAAGAGAGAGAGAGATGGAACAACAAGAAACACAACATGGCATAGGCTTGGAAATCTTCCTGGATTGGCGGACTCTTCTTATTCAAACGGAATAACCAGAAACCCTTGTTAAATCTCTCATAGTGTAGACGATCAGGTCGACGAGCCTGGCTGTGAGAGTTGTGTTGGATGACTAAAATAATTGTGGACCTTTTTTCTGTGCGTTCCAATGATAGGAATGGCCTAACATGAACTCAAATACCAACGAAGCTCCCCAAATGGGGCACGTCTCTTGTACTCCTCCCACAGATCTCATCATCTATCAAAGACTTTCTGCCTTCTTTGAATTTCTTGAATGTCATTCGAAAACTATTGCGCACATCTTGCAAGATGATCCCAAACCAGTTTAAATTATTCCATACGTTTCTGTGGCATTGCTCCAGGTTCAGAATATACTTTTATTGCATATATGTCTTCTAAAATGTCCAGTTCTTCTAAAGTGTCCTCACATCCAGATTGCATTTTAGAAATTCACCAGATGTGTCAAGCAGGATTTAGTAGAGTGTATTCAGATTCTTGCTCTAGCTAGTCTATTAAAACCTGCAATCGCAAAAATTAGTCATCTCATCAGATGTATAGCAATAACATACTGAATTGTCAAGTCTCTTCGACGATTTCAATGCCTGTACAATATATACATGCAAGAAGCCAACGTAAGATGTACATTTTCTGACCACATAAAAATTCTAGTCGGATTAAAAAACATTTTTATAGCTAAATAACGTCGATTTATCTGATACCTCTTTTAGCATAGATATGTCAAATTTACATTTCCCTGCTGATTAGACCTATGCACGTATGTAGGTTTAATATTTACCATTAACTCCTCTATCTCAACACTAAATTAAAATTCCCCCTTACTGTGTTTTATTTACAGACAATCACATATTATTTTTCACATTTGACGGGACCTTCTAAAATTAACTCCCTACGATGAAAAACACCTGATAATTTCATCACAACCTTTGTTTTTGTGTGTGCTGTATCGCCCGAAATGTCTTTAGTTACTGATAACAAGTCACCAAAATATTGTAATGTCTCTGTAAGTTTCAATTTGCCAACTTTAGCGCTAATTTGATAAATGCAACTAAACCAGAAATAGGTAGAATTACCAAAGCAATACTCTCTAGAGTAAACAAACAAATCAAACAAGATTTAGAATTAAACTAATAGGCAAATTCTGTCGAAGCAATCACTTGGTTTAAAAATATAGAAAGCAAAAATAAATGTACGTTTATACGGTTCGACATCAGGGACTTCTATCCCTAAAAACCCGAAGAACCTCTCAACATTGGCATAGAATCTGCCGAAGCATACACTGATATATCTTCGGAAGAAATCCACATTATTAAAAATGTAGAAAATCATTTCTAGTAAATAACAATAACCAATGGATAAACACTAAAATGACAAATTCGTTTGATTTGGCGATGGGTGCCCCGGATTCTGCAGGGCATCAGATCTTGTGGCATTATTCATTCTATATACCCTCACAAGCATATTTAATACTAAGGATATCGGCCTATATAGAGATGATGGATTAACTATCATAAAAGACTCAATCAATGTCAAGGGAGATAACTTTAGGAAAATCAGACACAAGGGAATGAAACAAATAGGCCAAAAAGTAGACGTACTAGCTACCATAAAAATAACAAACTCTCTGCATGTCACGTTAAATTTAGATAAAATTACATATGAACCCTACGTAAAACGCTAATTCAATATGCGTAAGCCGTAAGTCTAATCACTCACCATCAATTATAAAACAGATTCTTAACTCGATCGTAAGTAGACTCAGCAATAACTCAGGCGATGAAACTGTATTTAATAAATCAATCAATATCTAGGAAACATCCCTATAAAATAGTGGAAACAAAAATATTGACATAAAATATAAGCAACAAAACACCAATAACTATAATAAACTAAAAAAATAGAAGAAAAAGAAACATAACTGGTATACAGATCCATACAAACAAATGTTAAAACAAAACTTGGAAAGCCATTTCTAGATCTTACCAAAAAGCACTTCCCCGCAACTAATCTCTCATACATAATTTCCAATAAAGTAACGTGAAGTTATCCTAAAGATGCTGCGAAGATTTAGAGATGATAACTAAAGCGCGTAATAACAAAACAAAAAGCAATGAAAAGAGCAACAAAATAAACGACACCACGAAAATAAAACTAACACAAAGGACACATTTGTAACAAGTAGAAATAATAATAATAATAATAATAACATTAATAATAATAATAATAACAACAACAACAACAACAACAACAATAACAATAACAATAATAATAATAATAATAATAATAATAATAATAATAATAATAATAATAAACAACCCACTCCGGACAACGACAACCCTACTAGAAATAAAATCAAAAATACTAAGAACGAACAAGCTAAATTCAACTACAGAACCAGCACACTTGCCCATTTAAAAATAAATGTCTAACCAAAAGCATACTTTACAATACCACATTATTTGCGAGAGAAAGCACGAATAACAAGAAATATTACGTAGCCATGACTTCCTAAGATTTTAAACCCCGATATTATGGCCACAAAAGTATATTATAAAAACACCGAACCAAAACAACTCTAGTAAACAAATATTGTCCGTTCAAAGAAAGCGGACGTTCGCCGGTAGTTGATTGGAAAATAGTAAGACAAACAAATACCTGTAAAAACCTAGAGGATCCATGTAGATTATGCCTTAATGAAAATTATGCTATCCCATATGTAAAGAACCCCTACATCTATTAAACTGTAGGAAAGAAATAGCGAACAACTGTGATCACATGATAAACGTTACTCTAGGCTAACGATACAAAATAATTTTAAAACTAACAATAAAAATAGACAACAAACGAATAAAATAAACATAGATATACATAAATTATCAGATATATATGTGTGAGTGTATGTGTTTCTATCTATCTATCTAACTATATATATATATATATATATATATATATATATATATATATATATATATTGTTTTCGCACGTGTTGTATCGCCCGAAAAGGTCTTTAGTTACTGATAACAAGCTGCCCAAAACATTGCAATGTCCCTGTAAGTTTCAATTTGCCAACTTTATCGCTAATTTAATAAACCCAACTAAACTAGAACTAGGTAGAATTAGCTAAGCAATACTCTCCAGAGTAAACAAACAAATAAAACAAGATCTAGAATAAAACATATGGGCAAATTGTGTCGAAGCAATCACTTGGTTTAAAAATATAGAAAGCAAAAATAAATGTACGTTTATACAGTTCGACATCATAGACTTCTATCCCTAAATATCCGAAGAACCTTTCAAAATTGCAATAAAATTTGCCGAAGCATACACTGATATATATCTTCGGAAGAAATCCACATAATTAAAAAATGTAAAAAATCAGTTCTAGTAAATAACAATAACCAATGGATAAAAAACTAAAATGACAAATTCGTTTGATTTGGCGATGGGTGCCCCGGATTCTGCAGGAAAATCAGACACAAGGAAATGAAAAAAATAGGCCAAATAAGTAGACGTACTAGCTAACATTAAAATAACAAACTTCCTTAGTGTCACGTTAAATTTATATATATATATATATATATATATATATATATATATATATATATATATATATATACATATACATACATATATATGTGTGTATATATATATATATATATATATATATATATATATATACAGACTTACATAAAAGAACACTTAACTAGATTTAAAATAGGTCAGGACACTAGATACTACGTTCCACGTAAAAACAGCCCACAAAAAGGAGCGGGTGAACAAGAGGTAAACTGGACCTTTGTCCTGTAAGTGCCTGCTCATTGACCGATTAGAAAGGGTGCATTTGAAACTAGAAAGCTGATTGGCTAAACAAAATCTAAATAGAAGGTGCGTATATAAAAACGCGAAACAGCAACAAAATCCTCGCATAAGCCTGATGAATCCTAGCGTGGATGAAACGCGGAATATTCTATGTAGCTTAATTGTAATACATATTTTGTAACTTATTACGTAGCTCTTCCTACGTATTGAGCACTGTAAATACTTCAAGTTTACGCACACACTTTTACTTTTCTATAATCCTTTATATATATATATATATATATATATATATATATATATATATATATATTGTTGTGGGGGACTTAACCTCCAAATGAACTGTTCTATCCAATCTATAAACCTTAGACCTTTTGATTCCAGCTGTGAATTATACACCAAAGCGAACGTCGCCTGCTCGGTAACGTTTACTACTGTTTTTTTGTTGTAAACCTTTTTGCGTTATTGTTCCAGTAAAACATTGTTGAAATTCTAGTCCATTGTTCTGTTTTCTTTGTGGCTTATTGCACGCCATAACATTGACGACATTGGATCCGGAGAACTTACTCACGTTTAAAAACAGTGTTCTAAAAAAACTAAACAATGACGACATTAGATTCAAGGAGCATACTAAAATTTAAACAAGTAACGACATTGCAAAAAATACTCGCGTTGAAATAGTATTCTAAAAATACTAACGACGTCGGACTCAACTGTTATCAAGCTTAATGAAGAATCTAAAATTACACTTGCAACTGAAAGGTTCACGGTAACTAAAAAAAAAACGCAGATCATTACGGGGAAAAAGAGTTGAAAAGAAAATAGTTCGTCACGACTTTCAAAGATAACGCAATACTCTTGCAAAGAGAAAAAGGTTCGTCGCGATTTAAAAAGGTAAATTTTTATACTTTTGGAAAAAGAATTCGTCACTTGTGGTTTTCGCTACGAAAATCGGGCGTTTTTTTTTCTCTGGAGAAAAATATAAACTTGATTTTTTTTTCTTTAAACAATGAACTTTTTATAGATTAATTTTTTTCTGTTCGTTTTAGTGTCTAGAGGAAGAAATAAGAAAGAATAAAACGGTTTTGTAAAATTCAGCGAACGTTTGGAAATTGTTAATGCTGACAAAGCAAAATGGACGAATTTAAAGTAGCGTTGAAACATTTGACAACGTTGCATTTCGATGCCGTAAGGCGTCAGTCACAATCTGAAAAACACTGGACTGAACGTCAAAAGGAATTGCAAAAACAGTTAGTGGAATGTCAAATACGAACCGAAAATCAGCAGAAGCAAGTTCAAAGACAGTAAGCCGAATGTCAATTACGAACAGAGGAATAGCTTATAGAAATTTTTAAGAATAATGCGAACGCGGAAAGCAATTCAGCATTTTCTCAGAATACAATATGGACCACGATAGACAATTTTAAATACGAGGAAGAGGAAAAATCATCGCAGCGTATTTTCGGCGTTATGAAGATGTTTTAATATTGACTGCAGCAACTGATCAAAAGAAAACCAGACTTCTACTACGAAAATTGGAAACGGCTAAGTGATACATTCTTTGATTACATCATCCCTCGGAAAACAGCAGATGTATCATTCAATGAGACGGTAAATTTGTTAATAGAACTTTTCTCGCCGAAAACGTCTCTTTTCCATAAGCGTTGGAGATGGTTGAATGTGGGGAAATATGATAATGACGATTTTGCCACCTACGCAGCTGTAGTGAACAAACACACTGATGAATTTAAGTTGTCTTAACTGACACCAGACAATTTTAAATGTCTTGTGTATGCGCAAGAGTTAACCTCGGGAAAACATGCGGAAATCAGGCGCAGAGTCCTTACAAAATTAGAAAATTAACCGAACTCAACACTTCAGAAATTGGCTGAGGATTGTCAAAAAGTAGAAATTATAAAAAAAGATGCAAGAAATATCGAAGCAGCCATCGCGATTATATAAAAAAAATAACTATGACACGCAAACACTAACCACCGAAAGTCAGAAAAACTAAAATCACCGAGCGCTTGTTTCAGATGTGGTGAAATACATTTGGTAAGGGGTTGCCCATTTTTAACAAAAATATGCCATTTATGCAATAAGATCGGTCATAAAAGTTCGCATTGTAGTAAAACTCAGAATAGAAGCCGTGTACGTAAAACCAGAACTAAGGACATCGTAGATGAAAATCTACGCCAATATGTAACGGTTAACATTTTCGACAAGGCTATTAAATTCCAATTAGACAGTGGATTGGATCTTTCAATAATAAATATCAAAACGTGGAAAATATTACGAAAGCCGACTATGTTAAAAACTAACAGGATGGCGACGGGCGTTAATGGTACAAAAATTCATTTTGAAGGTGAATTAATTACAAACGTCACATTACGGGAGAAAAAAAAATTAAGATTGTATGTGCTAAAAGATAGTCAGATCCTGTTAGGTTCTGACAGGATGAAGGAGTTTCGTCTCTTGGATTTTCCTAATCCACAGTTTGCAAGAAAATAGATACCCGCCCAGCAGTAACGGAGAAACTTATAACTTGTTTTAAAAAGGAATTCACAAACGTATTTACTCTTGGCCTGAGGAGATGTACCAAAATGGCGTCAGATTTTAAGTTGAAATATGGCACAAACCGGTGTTTAAAAAGAAACGTAGTCCCGTTCGCTTCTCTGAACAAAATATATCAGGCACTAGACAGATTTGAAAGCATCGGTATGCTGGCAAAAGTTGAATATGGTGAGTTGGCTACTCCGGCAGTTTACGTAAAGAAAATGTCCGGGGAAATTCGCGTTTGCGCCGACTTCGCCACCGGACTCAACGGGTCCTTAGAAGATTTTCACTCTCCATTACCTAGTCCAGAAGAAGTGTTCATTAAATTAAATGGCGGCAAGTTTTTTTCTAAGATCGACCGAAGCGACGCTTACCTACAGATTCCGGTAAACGACAAAAGCGCTAACCTCCTCTGTATTAACACTCATCGGGGTTTATATAGATACGAATGACTCGCGTTTGGTGTCAAGGCTGCACCCGCAATATTCCAGCAAGTAATGGATGCTAGGCTGCCCGGCTTGGACACCGACATCGCATATCTTGATGACATTATCATTGCGGGAAGAGCAGGGAGGAACATGAAAAACATATCAGACAAGTATTCAGTCGAATACAAGATTATTGATTTAAGATCAAAGCAGATAAGTGCGAGTTATTTTTACAAACCATTAAATACCTGGGCCAAATAAGCGATAAAGATGGCTGATGCCCAGAACTAGATAGGGCGACCGCTATTAAAGAAATGCCGGCACCAGTAAACATAACTTAATTGCAGAGTTTTTTTAGGTTTGGCAAATTATTACCAGGGGTTCATCCCAAATATGCACAAATTGCGCGCACCACTTAATGAACAGCTGAAAAAAGATTAGGATTAGGAGTGGGCAGAAGATTGCTAGACATCATTCCAAGAAATAAAAAGAATCTTGACTTCAAACCTATTCCTAGCGCATTTCAACCCGCAGTTGGGCATAATAGTAGCTAGCGACGCTAGTCAATATCGCGTTGGGGCGTGCATGCTACATCGAAACAACCTATTGCTTTCGCATCACGGTCTCTCTTGCTAGCGTAAAAGAATTATTCTCAGATCGAGAAAGAGGTGATAGGAATTATATTTGCAGTTACCAAAGTCCACTGGTTCTTGTACGGAAGACATTTTTTCTACAAACCGACCATAAGCCGTTGATATCCATTTTTGGATCAAAAATGGACTTCCAACATTCACTGCGAACCGACTATTAAGATGGGGAACTATTCTACGGAAGTATAATTTTACAATTCAAGTTTTCCCCTCAAAACAACTAGCCCATGCAGACGGTCTATTGAGGCTGATTCCTGCCAAAATGGAACCTCTTGAAGATTCAGTAATCGCGGCACTACGTATTAATAGTGATGTAAAAACCATGATAAACAATATTATCTGCGAATTGTCGGTCACACTTCAGTCAGAATCCCTAAATTACAATTTCGTTCAAACCACGATGCAGAAATATGCACTCAGTGACACCACTTCCGACATTTTCTTCTAGTTGCGACGAAATACTGTTATACTGTTAACGAGTTGTCATCCTCCAAACCCTTCAGAAAGAATTCTCAGGGATTTTTACATGGGGTATCCAGGAATAAACAGAATAAAAAGCCTAATGAGAAGTTTTGTTTATTGGCCAGTTATGGACTAAGATATTACCGACATGGTGACCAGATGAAAAGGCTGTGCTTTGGCTGCAAAAGCACCACCGATAACATATACACCTTGTCCTAAGGCTGAACAACCATGGTCGAGGATCGACATCGATTATGCGTGACCTGTGGAGGATGTTTACTATCTGATAGTAGTTGACTCTTACTCTAAATGGCCATAGGTACTAAGATGCAAAAAAAAAAACAAAAAAAAAAACAAGAACGGCAACAACGAAAAATTTCTTTTATTGGAATTGTTTACACGGTTTGGGGTTGTAGATTGTTTGGTTAGCTACAACGCTACACAGTTAACCTCGACAGAGTTCAGAGAATTCTGCGACACGTATCAAGTCAAGCATATTACGACACCCCAGTACCACGCCAGAAGCAACGGTGCGGCCGAACGCTTCGTCATTACGCGTTAAATGGCATTAAAAAAAAGCGTCCGGTACACCGACAGAAAAGGCCCTATAGCAATGTCTGCAGGTTTACAGCATCACGAGAAATCCGAACAAACCAGATGCGGGATCCCCAGCAGAAATCATTTTTGGACGGAAAATAAAATCCGTATTTGATAAACAGCTACCCAAACACATAGTACACAACGAACCCTCTACAATGCCAACGAAACGGTTTAACAGCGCAGATAACGTGTATTTATGACATTTAAGAAATTACGTTTCTTTTTCGGAACAGGGCACGATCTTTCGAAGAATCGGCCATATTACATACATCATTCAGGGCACCTGCACCAAATCAAGAAACGATTCTACGAGGATCAAGAAGAACAACCACAGGACGGCAGTGAGACGATTGAAACTGTGCATGACTGTTTTGACATAAACCCTCCAAAAGGGATGTCAGAACCGAGACGCTCCGGCAGAAAGAGGAAGCGCACAGACCCCTTGGTGGTCTGCCACAAAAGGAAGAAATACTGATTTTCACAACCTTGGAAATCAGCTTGGGAGAGTGTGTTGTGGGGGAATCGCCCTCCAAATGGAATGTTCTATCCATTATATAATCCATAGACCTTTTGATTCCAGGTGTTCATAGTTTGGATCTCGGCATGGACTGTTAAGCTTGCTTGGAGGGTTCTTGCATTGATTTTTATAACAAAAAAAAAATCTTCGCTTTTTATACATATAATAATTAAAAATTTAAATCATTGTGCATTTATTCAAACGGTCCTTCATCTCGCTAGGTAAGTCACCCCCTTCCCTACAAAGAATATATAATAAACTCTCTCTATATAAATTCAAGGTTTTATTTTTTGTTTATTAAATTGGCACTTGAAACTACACAATAGTTACAAAACACCCTCAACCGTATTCAGCTAAATCCATAACAAATGACAATCACAACAATGGTTTATTTTTTGTCGCTAGACCGTAACCACGTGATTAACATTTTAGCAGATTGTAATCTTTACCAAAAGCTCAACGATAACAATCATAAAAATAATATTTAAAAAAAAAACTTCTTTATTTTAAACTCCTGGGTGTTACGTTTGTAATCGATGAGATTAACGTGAGAAAAGAAAAACCAGATGCCCTGTGAGAAACAGTGTACTTCTTCTAATCTTATAATCTCTCAATATAACGCTATTTTCAACTCCAGCGTCTAATTTTTTTCTATAATTTGACATTTTTCGAATAAAGTCAGTACCACTTGTTTTCTTTTAGAGTCGAAAGCCATTGTGATGTGTTGTTTTACACTATTTTAAAAATAGCAATTTGAAAAAAAATACAGTTAGTGTAAATTAATTATAAATAGCTAACCTACATTAATTACATAGTAACAATATTAATATTTCTGCGCAATATCTGTTAAACCGTGTAAACAGTTTTACTGCAACTCCGCATCAAATATGCTAATATAATTCCAATGACGAGACAGTTCAAGTTTAGAGAAAGTCCAAGTTTAGAAGAAGTCCAAATGAGAGGAAGTATAACTTTAGAGGAAGTTCAAATTAAAGGAGTTTTACTATATATATATATATATATATATATATATATATATATATTTATATATATATATATATATATATATTTATATATATATATATATTTATATATATTTATATATATACATATATATATACATATATATATACACATATATATATATATCCATATATATATATCCATACATATATATATATCCATACATATATATATCCATATATATATATATATATATATATATATATATATATATATATATCCATAGATATATATATATATCCATAGATATATATATATATATCCATATATATATCCATATATATATCCATATATATATATCCATATATATATATGTGTATATATATATATATATATATATATATATATATATATATATATATATATGGAGAGAGAGAAATAGAGAGAGATTAATCAGCTCAGATATTAAACAGAAAAAAAACAAAAAAAAACTTAGATAATAATTTATATTGTTGTCTTCTTTTAATGTCTGTTTTCGTTTATGAGGGACGGTTTGCATACCCAATCATATATTTGCTTTCTTTTATGGTTTATCATTCGTTTCACCTGATTCCATTACTGTCGTTTTCCGTTTGTTTTTAGTTGCTTCTACTCAATCGAAAATGGATGGCCATCGGTTCTATAACCAAGCGTTCACATGAAGCATAAGTAAACCGAGTTCAAATTTAATTGGTTCACTGGAGTATATATTCAAATACATCATCATGCATTTAGTATTATGTCTTTAATTCATTTTATTTTTATACGCTCTGTCAGAATATTAATGTTCATTCTTAGATACCTAAGTTACCAAAATTGTTTCCCTTTCTTCTTCTCTTGCTTCTTCTTCTTCTTCTTCTTCTTCCTCTTCTTCTTATTATTATTATACTAGCGGGGGTACCCGGCGCTGCCCGAGTGTTTGTTTCCGGGACGGGGGGGAGGGAGTTTTAAAAAATGTTATGGTAGGTAAGTAGGGAGGATCAAACCCGGAGTCATGAGTAAAAGTAGGAAAATAAAGTGTGAAAAAAAAAAAAAAAAAAAAACATCTGCAACGTTAATAGTTCGGCCACCAAGAAAAGCCCATTCCAGTTGTTTAGGAAAAAAAAACCCGACTACGGTAGGTCGGCGCGAATGTGAAAATATAATGTGAATTGTCCAGCACGCTAACCACTACGCCACAGAGCACTGCAGCTTAGTTTAGTGATTTTAAATAACTTCACATGAAAGAACTACGAAGCCAAAACCGGTGTTCTCTTCTCAACTGTTCCTTGTGAACGATCCCCAAACGGTGTTAAGTGGTGACAGGGGGAGGAGGAATTTATTAGAGAGAAAATATTTTCCCACTTCCATTGATCTTAACCGATTTGGGCCGTGACTTCTCAGCAGAAAAAGTATAGAAATCTAAGATTATCGAGGAATTTGAGAAATAATAAGCCTATAACACACCTCAGATATTGTTCTGCCGTTTGTGCATATTATATTTGCATGAAATATCTTGATTTTTAATCCTATTAAGGTCAAAATCCGCGGAAAAAATGAGTTCATTTTATTTATATAGATAGAAGAAAAGAAGACAATCAATAGAAATTTTCACACATTGATTTCCTTGGCATCCGCCATTGGTCTTCACTAGAATTAGAGTCGGAATAAGCTTCCCACAGATCCTAGTCCTATTTGCACTTACCCCGTTGAGAAATTGTTAGTGCTTTCTCTCCTCTGTCTTTCCATACACCTTTACCCTTCGACTATTTGGTGCAGTGCTAGTCACGCCAGTTATGTTGAAGCTATGTTTTTTTAAAGAAAGCTATTAAAGGGGAAAGGGGAGATAAAGGAAATAGAGAGAGATGGAAAGGGAGGAGTAATATATAGGGAGGTAGCGAAAGACAAAAAGAGGAGGGTAGATGGAAAGGGAATATACACTTTTCACATTTGGTGTACAAGTTCTCTTTGTTGCGTCTTTATCCGTTTGTATCCCCGTGTATCAAAGAATTTTGTTGTTTTCGTTTTCCTGTACCCGTTTCTGATTTGTGATTCAACCATTTACCAGCAGTTTCGAGATGTAGTAGCCTGCAGAGTTCCCAGTGCATTGCCTTCCCCAAGTACATTTCTTTTTTGGCTAGTTTACTGCATTCACTTATTATGTGATTCACTGTTTCATGGCTCTGTCCCCAGAGTCTATATTTACTATTTTCTTGTATTTGATCTTTTTTTTTTAACTTTTAATGCAGTTGGTTTTAATTGCGTTGTTCTGTGAAGCTGTCAGTACTTTTCCACATCCTGGTGCTTTTATAGTTTTTTTCATTTATTCTGATAAATTGGCTGCGTATATATTTCAAATCTCAATGTTCTTGTCTTTTTTTTCTTGTTTAATCGTTTCCTGTATTGATGGTCTTGGTGGTCCCTCTCGAGCGGTGACCAATTTTTCTGTGTTTTTACTTCGTTTCATTTTTAGGTATGTTTGTGTCTTCTACGTTTATGATACCCCTTCTCCTTTCGTTTGTCTTTCACATAAAACTGGTCAGTATCGTCTTTGTGCATTGTCAATTATTTCCTCGTCCTTTGACCAATGTCTACGTTCTTTTTACTCTATCATATAAACGGGTCAAATTACATTATTAGCGAGGCTGCCACGTTGTTGATTTCCGTAAATACCTTTCTACTGTGTAGCTTTTTCTAACCGTTTTGTCTATCTTTTTAGGTACTCTTTTCCAATCATAGCTTTCATTTCTGTATATTTAATGTGTCTACTTCCAGCCCTTCTAGAAATTTGTCAGTCATTTTCACTGAGCGCTCTAATCTTCCAATGCCCTGGCTGAATATCTTGTGGTGTCGTATTTCTTATATTTTTATTAAATATGAACTAAAAATAAAAATGTATCTTTATATAAATGATAATAAACTTAAAATAAAAAAAAATAGAATAATTAACCTTTTTTCGGATTGGTCTAAAACTTTTGGTTATTTGAAGCCGTCATAAAAAAGAAATAAAAGAACTGCAATCTTTTAGCATACCTAGAGAAAGCAATCGCTCGTTTTGGAAATTAGAAGAGAATTGTCACCTTCCCCTCTCCCGGGAAGCTATATTCTGCTAAGTTGGCCCGTTATATCCTACATCTTTTTTTTTTCGATTTCATTTTTCAAGTTGGATCCAATTTTTGCGTTGAGTTAGTTTATTAACAATGCAGATACAGAACAGTAAAGAATGGATTTCTACATAACACCGTTGTTCCAGCGCAGTTCGTGTTCTGCATAAGTGCCGAAGCGTGTTATGGTCCTTTCCTGATCCTGCTAAACTTGAAGAAAGAATCTGATCAACTTTAATCGTCCTTCTAGTGTAAGGGAGTAACTGAACAAATAAAAACCAAGTGTATTAAGTTTTGTAGGCCTATGTAATCTCTTGAAAGTATTCACAACACCTACATCCTCACTTCCTTTTTGCTTTTACCAAAAACGTTTCATGTTATCTGTGCACAGGAGGTGATTTTCCCTTGTTCTCTTGCTATAATTTTTATCCAGCAGAACATTTCCTCAATTTGTAGTTTTGTGGCATCATAGCAATGTTAGCAGTATTGATAATAATCATGCTGCTTGAAAGATGCCTCTCTGCATTTTTATATCAGGTACGTGCAATCCTCCAGCTGTGAGTTCCAGTATCCAGTTTTCCATTGCTTTCTCAATAATAATCTTGTTAGATATATTGCACATTCATAGGCATTCAATTTACCATGATTGTGGGGTTTTGTTATAGGCCTTCCTGTAATCAATGCATGCCATGCCCATTTTCTTTTTGCTGGTATTTACCTCTTTCACTATTTTTTGTTATCTATGTATAATAAGCCGTGTGCCCATCTTTTTTTTCTTTACGGTTACCTTTTTGTTCTACGGGCACGCTAGTGTTAAGTGAGTCGTAAATCTATTCACTTAGTTATGCAGTCTACAATTTCCACAAAGTCAATACGCAGGTAATCAGTCCGTAATTGCTTAGCGTCGTGCCTTTTTTCTTGTGTGTCTTTAAATTAACATAGTTCTTACATTAGTTATCCATTTTTGGAACTTCTGATGTACTGAAAAATCTTAACAGTTTTTCACAAGTAGATTGTGGAGTGTCGTCAATTTATTAAAACCGATATACATGCATCCTATTATGACCTGGGACTTTCCAATTTGCTATTTTCCTAAGGGTTGTCTTGTGGGTTTCTCCATTAAATTCTGTTTCTATTCTTCATTCAATTTCCTATCCTTAAGTCATTTGTGATTGCCCCATATTTGATTCCAGTATTGTTTTGTTTCTGTTATATACTGTTGCTCTCTTCCTGTTATTGCTCAGTTCACGCCTTGGTAAAACTATCTTTCTTTAGTTACAAAGGTCTTTTTACTACTCTTCAAACTCGTATTTGCATCCTCTTAGTCTTCCTTCGTTTGCTTATATCTGTTGTGTTCGTCATGCTTTTTATTTAGTCATAATTCGTGCCTTTTATTTTCCCCTTTTCACAATTATCTGCTCTTCATTCTGTTCATTTACAAAGTATGAAACAAAGCCAAAATTTATTCGGAAAACATCCGCCTGAAAACAAATCAAACTACGTTGTCAGCTCTGGAAATAAGCAGGCAGCCGTAGTCTAATTGAAATTTTTTGGCTTCCAGGCATTTTCTATAAGTGGAAAATAGCGGACGTCATTCTCTATTATTGTCAGCACTGTGCGTTACTGGCGTTTATAGTTCGTTTAGGGCGAATACTTTCGGGTATTGGCGGGTACTGGTGGGAATTGATGGGCATTGGCTGCCTTAGAAAGTGTCAGACATTTAGGCCATGGTCAATGTCGGATCCCATTAAATTGCACTGAACTGACGTCGTATGCCTTCAGATGTCGTGTATTTTGGGCAACTGTATGCTTGTAGTACGCACCGATGGCCACTTACGGTTACTGATCTTTTTAGCCGGATATTTATATTTACTTGCGTTTACTGGTGGATACTTGCTGTCTTTTGTGCCTGTTTATTGGGCCTCGGCATTCACCGTCGGCGAAGTATCTGGCACAATTGAACTTCTTCAAAATAAAATTGGCTGTCTTAAATTGCAAGCACTGATTATCATTGGTATTTTGGTCGATTATTTGCATTCCTTTGGTCAATGTTGGTCATTCTCGATCATGGCAAGTGTCTAAACCTCATTTGATCGCTCTGAATATTCATTAACCAGTATCCATTGTATGGTACTGGCATTAAGTAACACGCACGTCAATCACTGGTGATTGACAGTTATTTTCAGGTGGCTACTGTCACTTTTTGGCAGAGGCAGGCAATGACCGACAATTGGCAGATAAATAATCAGACTTGTCGGGTACTGTCAGCAAAAAGCACGTCAGCGAATGTTTTATCGATGATATAGCCAAGCAAGAAGCAACTTATTCTAATTCTACGCAATCCTGGATTGCTGAATCGACGACGACTGCTACTATATTAAATTGTACAAATACGTTTTAACCGTGGAGTGCATAAACAAAATATTTTTAAGAGCTAATTGTTTATCTGTGCGTAATAAAGTAATAAATGAAAATGAAAATAAAGTCGGATTATAAAAATCTTAGGTAAACCTCTAGAAAAAATGTAAAATCGCACTGTGTGTAAATACAAAATGTTTTTGGTATCTGCGCATTAAATTACAATTTATATGTGAAAAAAAAACGAATAAAAAGTCTGCAAAGTAAGAATGAAGTGTTTTGGTTAAAATATTCGAATACGAAATAGTGAAGTGTTTCTATACTAGCAGGCTGGCCGCCGTCACTCGATCGTAAAATAAGTATAAATATTATATATATGCATTATATATATACATATACATTCTTATACATTAGGATTGAGCTAATTTTCTGTCTATTTTTTACTGATAGTAAGAAATGAGTTCAAAATTTATAAAATACTGGACTCGAGTACATTATGCTAGAATCAGAATAAGAACGTTTAGAACTATAGCCTTAGTTATTCATCTTTCAAGCGTCGTTACCATGTAAGCTACCGGCAGATAGATACGAAAAATTACAAATGAAGCGACTTTGCCCTATATATTATGTTTATGCAAAAATAATAGCATTTTATATATATAGTAAAACATCAAACAACGTAACATAATCTTCGGAAAAGCCATCCGCAGCGAGGGGCTCAACATTCAACTCATCCACACTGGATCTACTTTAAGACAACAGCTCAACCGAAAACACCCATCGCATACACCTTCCCCTTGTTCACTCTCTAATTGCCCAATATCACACACAGGTTTATGCTTTAAGAACCACGTTGTTTACGACCTACAATGCGCTAAATGCAGTGCATCTTACATCGGAAGCACTACCAGATTGCTTCATCACCGCATTAAAGAGCACTTAAACACTACTGCTTCGTCGTTCTATAAACATATTCGCACTTGCATTAATTCAGAACCAGATTTTCACATCAACATTCTTGCTTCTTCAAGAAACGTAGGTCAACTTCGTATCCTCGAATCTTTAATTATTTCAAAAAATACTACCACACTAAACAATAGACTGGAATTGAGCTCCGCTTTTATAATATAAGTTTAAAACTTAAGAAAAACAATAAAAAAAAACCTTGCTTGAATAGTCATCTCCCTTGATTCACAAACGCAACAAGTATTTCAAACATCAACTGATGTATTTTAACGTTCTCCTAACGTCATTTTTTGTTCTATATTTCGCGGTATCACGTGGCAAACTCTGCGGCTACTTTTCCAATTTTGAACACGCTTCCGCTGTCTTCTCTTGAAAATGGACTAATAAGTCTGAAATATATTGAGATTTATATCACCATTGAATACAACAGAAAAAAAATTACTGTTGTTTAGAGTTAAAATTTGTGTGAAAAAGAAAAAGAAAAGAACTTTATTTCTTTTGTTTGCATTTAATTTTACTCTATATAAAAAAAAATCTCGCATTGTTCTTGGCTTTTAATTTTTCCTTATAATTTTCTTCAACAATGCTTCAAGCAAACTACAACCTACTTATATATATATATATATATATGTATGTATATGTATATATATATATATATATATATATATATATATATATATATATATTATTCAGCCAAGGTGAAAAATAATAACATCAGTACTGTTTTATTTGACTAAGGTTTATTGACAAGATCAACTGTTGTGTTTTTCATTTGCACCGGATAAGCAGCAATTATGCCGGTAAAAAACGAAATCAAAAATGTAGGATCAAATAGTCTGCATATATATATATATATATATATATATATATATATATATATATATATATATGTATATATATATATATATATGTATGTATTCAACCAATTATTAAATGCAACGGAGACAATTTACTTCATGATACGTTTTAATTTTTCGATTTTCTGTATAATCTTTATTGTATGAAAATCCAAGATATGAATAAAAGTTCCATATTTTACAAAAAAAGGATTAACATAAAACAGTATAGATATGTTGTTTTATTCTTTTATGAAAACGGAATTAAAATAAGGTCGGTTAGAAGAACGAACAATAGAAAATTAAAAACATATTAAAAAAAATGTTAGGTCAAAAAATAAGGTTAGTAAGAATTCTTGTCTGCAGACATGTGCGAAGCACGCATGTTCAGGCCACGTGGGTCATGCACGTGTCGGACATGCGTATGACGTCATGGCAAAAATGAGTTCTCAATATAGAAGCTAGAGTCGAAGATATGTTAGAGAGACGGGTTAACAGAATTGAAGACACGAGACAGTCGAGGAGGGTCCCTTTGGAAGCGAGGGAGGAAGTTTTAATCATGTAGTCGACTTTGAATTCCTGCATGCCATCGTTCATTGCGACCGGTCGAATGCAATAAAAGAACACATCATATTTTGAAACTGCCGTCTTGTGTCGTCTTTCTACCAAAATTAAGGTAACGTGAACTAATCGTTAATATGAACTTTGTGTCCTCTCATCTTATATGAACATTGTCTCCCTCATCGTATTAATCAACTTTGTGTATAAACCCCCATTTTCTAAGTGATGTCCCTTCTATCTAAGCAATGTGCCCCCCCTCTATCATATGAAATGACTGCCCTTTTCTCTGTGTATAAGAACTGATAACACCCATCTCTAAATATGTATTATATGAACCACAGACTGTAAAATGTGTAAATGTCCTCCTCTCTTTGCTATCCCCCTCCGACTGTTATATACATGTCCCCATCCGTCTCACTCTCTCTCTCTCTCTCTCTCTCTAATAATGTCTCCTATGCAACCCAGAGTTGTTTTCACGAGCGTTTTCGATTCGTCCATGAATCATCATCAGGCGTTAAAGTAAAATGTCCGAAGGAGCGAAAATAAGAATTAACAGTGAAAACTAAAATATACAGTAAACGGCGATAAGTAAACATATAGAGTCGATGAAAAGTCGATTAGAAATAAAGGTCGATTATGTCTGTCCTTGTGGCCATGCCAATAGTAAGTGTGCTGGACGTAAACGTTTTGTCTGGGCTGTCGTAATCTGCCTGATAGTCAGGGACCCGAACCTTGGTTAACCACTAAGAAGGCTGTCCTATCAGCAGGCGCAAAGTACTGGGGCTGCTGTATTGCCATTTGGTGAGTGGATAAGGACTATGCAGTAGTCTCTGCTGGGGCCTCTCGGTGCCATACAAGTTGGTAATTGTTACGGGTTTACCTTTTCGTGTGCTACAAAAAAATCCTGTCGTGTCCTCTCTTACTTTCCCCTCTCTGTACTGCTCTAACCAAGTATGCCAACCTGTTCCACAAATCCCAAAACCTCAACATGAAATATCTCCAGAATAAAAACTCGAATAAACCAAGAACCCCATCTTCCAACGTAGACCCCTACTACCAGGTCTCCTTCTCCAAAATCAGGGGTCTACGTTCCAACCTTCCAGAAGTTGAAACCCAATTACAGGAGACGAAACCGGACATATTATTTCTAAGCTAAACTGAAATAGGGCCGACCACTTCCCTAGATGAGTGCATAATGAACGGATACACCAACTTAACAGCTAAATCTGACCCCCAAGATCACCATGGGCATGGAATATGTGCCTACATTAAAGATGGCTTCCCGTGTGACAGGGATATCTCTAGAAAATATCCTAATTTACCCTATATGTGCTTCAAGGTTGCACTTGCTAACACCACTGCATTTACATTTGCCCTCTATCGGCTCCACAACAGTGGAGTTACTATCTTTAAGAGCATATCTGAGAAAATAGACCAGATCCTGTCTTCACATCCCTCGGCTAACATCCACATCTGTGGTGACTTCAACGTCCATAACGTGGAATGGCTGACCCATTCAAATAACACAGATGATGAGGGGACGTTTTGTCATGATTTTGCCATTGCTTATGACCTCACTCAGATTGTTCGCGAACCCACCCGTGTGCCCGATACACCCAGTCAATATGAAAGCCTCCTAGACCTTTTTCTCTCAACTTCCCCTGAGCTATGTTAATGTTCCGTTCATTCTCCTCTAGGATCCTCTGACCACTCCGTCGTATCAGTTAAGATAAACACGAAATGTAATAAGTCATCAGACGTACCCCTCCACCGTACTGTATACCGATACTCTATGGCGTACTGGGATAGCTTCCGTACATTCTTATCTGATTTACCTCTGCACATCATGTTTAAAAAGGAAGTGTGCTCTATAGTATCAGATGTTACCGAATGGTTAATTTTAGGCATAGACCAATCCATACCATCTAAAAAATTCCAAGAAAAACCTTACAGACAACCATGGTTCTCCCCAGAATGTGTTCCTGCTATCGCGCACACAAATCACTTTTTCCATAGCTACCAACGTAATAGATGCACTGAGACTAAAGCTGATTTAAGGACTGTCAGCAACCACTGTAAATGAGTAATAAAATGCAAGAGAGCTAAATCCCCAGTCTGTTAAATCCAAGGTAGCAGATCAGCGGCTTGGTTCCCACCAGTTTTGGCAAATAACAAATAGGATCCTGAACAGAGGTGTGCGTTCTATCCCAACCATTATCAATGGAACAGAGTTCATCTAGTCAGCGTCAGACAAGGCCAAACTATTTGCAAAGAACTTTGCAGCTAATTCTACCCTATGCGACGAAGGCCATCAACTCCCCATATTTCCTACTATAAAACAGAACACGGTAGGTAACATACAAATATCCGTGCATCAGGTCGCCAAGCTAATCAAGAACCTTGCTTCCAGTAAAGCAACTGCCCTTGATGACATCCCAATTATAGTGTTAAAAAGCTTCAACCAGAACTTGCTCCCATACTTACGAAACTGTTTAAGCGTTGCCTTAATGAGAAGTGCTTTCTGACTCCCTGGGAGACCTCATCAGTTTGCCCTGTATTTAAGAATTCAGGTGATAAGTCATCTCCATATCAGTACAGACCAATAAGTCTCCTGTGTGTTATGAGTAAGTTGCTGGAATCCATATTAAATAGAGAAATAGTCAACCACCTCAGCAGGGATAACCTTCTAAGTGACACACAATATGGTTTCCACTTTGCAAGATCTACCGCAGATATGCTGACGGTTATATCTCACATGATTAGTGAATCTCTTGACAAAGGCTTCCTTTCAAGGTCAATTGCTCTTGACATATCAAAGGCCTTCGACAAGGTATGGCATGAGGGTCTACTTCACAAGATTTCTAGCTACGGTATTACTGGAAATGTTTTCTCAATCATGAAAGCATTTCTCTCCGATAGGCCCATATGAGTAGTGGTCGATGGACAAAAATCGGAGGCCTGCATTTTTAATGCTGGAGCGCCTCAGGGGTCAATCCTGTGCCCAACTCTTTTCCTGATCTACATAATGACCTCCCTAAACACATACTTCAATCATTCGTTGACATTTATACTGATGACACGACCATCGACGGCAACAGATCAAAGGCTGTAAATGACAAAGTTCTCTCTGATTCTCTCTCCTATGATCTCGAGCGCGTGGTTCAGTGGGGGAAGACGTGGCTGGTTACCTTTAATGCATCTAAAACCAAACTCCTATCCTTACATCATCAACGCTCTGATCTCTTTCTGGCATCAATTGTGAGTGATGGCTCTCGTCTGGGAGAGTCCCCGTGTTTTGACAAGCTTCTGAGTTTTACCTTTAGTCCTGATCTGAAGTAGAACACGTACATCAAGTCTGTTGCCAAGGTCGCTGGAAAGATGGTGGGATCCTTCTACCGCTCCAGAAGATATCTCACTGCTGATGCAATTCTCTATTCATATAAAATCCAAATACGTCCAAGGACGGAATACTGCTACCATATCTGGGCAGGAGCTGCTAAAAACAGCCTATCCTGCCTTGACAGAGTACAAAATAGACTTCGTGGCTTAGTGGGGGATGCCCTATTCTCTACCCTGCAACCTCTCTCCCACACAAGAGACGTTGCGAGCCTATCCTTGTTTTATCGTTATTTCCATGGCAGGTACTCGTCTGAACTCCAATCTCTGGTCTCCTCTCGCCAATCTTTCACGAAACACACCCGTCTAGCTGAATCGACTGTGAAAAATGCCCCCCACTCTTTATCTGTGCCTTAATCAAAACGTAGATTCCATGAACAAAGCTTTTTTCTTAGAACTGCACGCCTGTGGAACTCTGTTCCATCTGCCTGCTTTCCACCTGACTACAACCTGGACGTCTTCAAGTCCTACGTTAACAAATTCCTAATGAACCGCCCCCTTAAGTTAACACTCCATCAAATCTCCACAGTAACGTAATTTATCTCAATAACCCTTATCCCTGAGTGGCTTCCGAGCCTTGATAAGTGGTGACCACTGTGTAAAAAAAAAATATATATTAAAATCTGCAAGTTCGTGGATACCGGTAACGAATCTGTCCAATACGGAGAACGCAAGGCATTTTCAAACGTTGCTGCTTTTTCTGGAATATCATTTATAGTGAGATGAAGGGTTCTAATATATGACGCTTCTAGAATGTTTAATTTTTTAATATTATTTTCATGTATAATTTTTATGTTGTCAACGAGAACATTTTTAAGGTTAGGGAGGGGACGGTTATGTTGTTTTATCAAATGTTTATCTATATATAGAACTAGTATTATTTAGTTGCATATTTAAATATATATACTTTTAGATGCATGCATATATGTATGTATATATCTTTACACGTATATACATATATATATATATATATATATATATATATATATATATATATATATATAAGTAGCCTTTCTTTTAAAACGTTGACCCCAATTATGACGCCTTAAGGTGTATTGTTTTGTGTACAAATCAAGTTATTAAGTAAGATCCATATCTCAGGAAACTATATCTTAAATTTCAAGTACTTAGACCCGAAATTGTCGGAGGAGTTTGGTAGAGTTCTCAAAGGTCAAATCGTTGAACCTTGACTCATTAACAGTCAAATTTCTGGCGGAAAACGGATTACATCGATTTTCCAAAATCGCAGTGTCCTGTATATCGAATCTCTAGTCTGTAGACTAAAAATTGACAGAGTTATTGCGTAGGGAAATGCACACACACACATATACACAGATACATAGACACGTTCACTTATATATATATATATATATTCTCATATATATATACTCATATATACTCATATATATATACTCATATATATATATATATATATATATATATATATATATATATATATTCAAATTTGATTAGTATTATTAATATGAATTAATTTTTGTAGCCTTTCACTAACCGTGAATACATTTTGTTAAATAAGCGTAAAAAGAAATTATTAGTATTTTATTATTGAAAAATGTGATTCGAATGCATGATACATCTACCTATGAATTGTTTACCTCTCGTTATATTGAAAGAAATTTTGACAGTGTAATACATACTTTTTTTAAAAATATATGTACTGAAATAAAACCATATATAAAAATTTTATCAACGGTATATTTTCAACTCATGAATATGTACAGTCAACATATCATATATATCCTGTTTACATTTGCATGTGGAAAGGTATTGTAAAGATTGCAACATGAATAAGAATTCTGCATTCGTTTATTTTACATTCGTTGGTATATTTGCTTAGTTCCAGCCTTGTAAACATTTCGCACGATTAATCATAGATATTCTCCCAGGCTTGATCTTATATATATATATATATATATATATATATATATATATATATATATATATATATATATATATATATATGTATGTATATATATACATGTATATACAGTTTTTCTTATATATATATATATATATATATATATATATATATATATATATATGCATAAAAGTAGACGTACTGGTAAACACACATTTGATGACTCTGTCTCTTCAAAATGGTAACGTATAACAACGTTACGTTCGCAAATGAATGTATCAGATTAGATGAAACGAGAACTCATTTTTTTTACTGTACCATCTATCGTGACAAGCACAATCCGCCACCATTTTGCTCCTTGTAACTCTGATGGGATCCGCTCATTTATTACTAGAAATGGAAGATTATAATAGTTGGTTATCTACTCTCGTTCTCATAAAATAACTGCGACGCTAGCCACCACATTTGTTTTCTAAGCAAACACAAGCAAAGCCATTATATTATCTTATCACTATGATTATCTGTAAACACTATTTAAACAATAATCGATATGCTTGGGAGCAGGATGGGGATCATTTGCTTTTTGCTTGTGGTCAACAGCAAATTGATTATTATATCGTCCACGTTACTCGGTTTCATGCTATCAACTATCGCACCTAAAAAGTGTATGGTTAATGGTACAAATAGAAATATTCCAACACATGTGTATCCATAGTTGTTACATAGTGCTTTTGTTGCTGGCATTAAAATCTCAGTCATAAGCATATGTGCATGAGGTCTATAACCGTGAGAATACGGTGACAATTAAGGTAATCCGTAAAACGTAAAACATAGATAACATTAAAAATCGCAAACTCATATCTCAAAGATAACAACACGTGATTTATATAAAAATAATTGAATTAATTATCGAACCTGTTGAGTGCTAAGGAATGGAGAGCTATAGAACTTTGCTCTATACATCTAGTGAATCAGGTTATACAGAACACTAACATTTCTAAATATAAAGTTGATATGCAAAACATGTTTAGTAAACAGTCATGCATATCGTTTACATATGGTGCAACGATACATGGTCGCTAAGAATTTAATTGTAAACCTTCTTTGCTCCCTAATATTGTGTATTAAGATTACGAGTTCTCTTAATTGCTAATTGTGAAGATAGAACACGTTAATACGAATGTATTTTATGTTGATGTATAAATGAACGTCTTACGAATTCCGGAACCCAAGTGTATTTCCCCTCAAATTCTATTAACACATTCAGATTTAAAAAGCAAAAATAACTGAAATAAATTTATTACCAGTCTGCATTGTGTTTTAAAGCTGATATAAATAAAATCTCGCTCTGCTGTGTAGGTACAATGATCTGTCAATGCTAATATTAGTATTTACTTAGACTTTGTTTCGAAGGACTTGTTTTGTAATATTTATTATTTGGAAAGAATAAAATTTAGAATAAATAAAGCATACATATTAATTAATAGTTTAGAGTTGGAGAATAAGTTAGAGCTGTGTTTTATTAAATTTCATGTTACTTCAGTAAGATCTAATTGAATGGAATTATTATTCTAATTTACTAATTATAAAATGCATAAATAAAGATTATTTAAAAATTAAATATGCTCACTAAAAATCAAATACACCTTTTTATATCAGTTCAGGGGATATCTGTTCATTCGGGTAGTATCTGTATATATTACTAAAGAATTGGCTGGATGAATACAGAACTTTTTCATAACGGACTCTAAACCCTTGTCTCGTAATTGATCAAGAATTGATTTTAATATCTTTAATATTTTCTACATTACACTCTTGTTCATTTTAATTTATTATTTCAATTTTCATTAAAATTGCTTGTGACTAAGCAGAAAGTCACTTGATATGAGGAGCTAAAATGTTAGTTCAAGATACAATTTAAAAATAACAATACATGTTGGATCAATATATATATATATATATATATATATATATATATATATATATATATATATATATATATATCACTCCTTTCCACCCGATCACGAAAATCAATCATGTAGCATGACAACTTAATGATCATAGACATTGCCATTAAATAGAAACATAATGCTTTAAAACATGGTTAAATTAAAAAATGTGTATATATATATATATATATATATATATATATATATATATATATATATATATATAAAGTATGCCTAAAAGTAGACGTGCTAGTAAACATAAAAATAACACACTTCCTGAACGTCACGTTAAATTTAGATAATAACACATATGAATCCTACTTAAAAGATAATGCTAATCCAATATACGTAAATCCTAAGTCCAATCACCAACAATCAATTATAAAACAGATTTCTAACTCAGTCGTAAGTAGACGCATCAATAACTCAAGCGATGAAAATGTATTTAAAAGGTCAATCAATATCTACGAAACATCCCTAAAAATAGTGGATACAAGAATATTGATATCAAATATAGGCAACAAAACGCCAATAAAAATAAAAGTAAAAATAGAAGAAAAAGAAATATAACCTGGTATACAGAGCCATACTATAAAATGTAAAAAACAAAACTTGGCCAGAATTTTTTTTATCTCACCGAAAAACACTTCCCCGTAACCAATCCCTTACACAAACTTTTCATTAAAAATAATCTAAAGTTATCATATAGCTGCTGCGAAAATTTAGAGATGATAATTAAAGCACATAACAACAAAATATTAAAGAAAAGCAATGAAATAATAAACAAAACAAACAATAAAAAGTGAACATCATGACAAAAACATAACACAAAGGAAACATATGCTACTAGTAGAAATAATAACTATAATAATAATAATAATAATAATAATAATAATAATAATAATAATAATAATAATAATAATAATAATAAACCAACTCCGGACAACGACAACTATAGTAGAAATAAAAATGAAAATACTAATAATGAACAAGATAAATGCAACTGTAAGTTACGCGGATTTTGCACACTTCAAAATAATTGTCTAACGAAAAGCATAGTTTTCAAAGCCACAATATTTGCGAAAGAAAACCTCAATAACAAGAAATATTGTGTAGGTATGTAATTACGTTAAAAAACACCAAATGAAAACAACACTAGCAAACAAATACTGGAAACTCAAAAAAAGCGGACGTTCGACAGTAGTCGAATGGAAAATAGTAAGACAAGAAAACACATGCAGAGACCTAGACGATCCACGTAGACTATGTCTTCATGAAAAATTTGCTATCATATACTTTAAAGAACCCAAACATCTATTAAATTCAAGGAGAGCAATAGCGAGCAACTGTGTTCACAGATAAACTTTGATATAGGATAGTGATTCAAAATAATTTTTAAATTAAAAATAACAGTAGATAATAGATAAATAAAATAAACAGATATATCCATAAATTATCGTATATATATATATATATATATATATATATATATATATATATATATATATATATATAATTGCATAATACTAAAAAACATATTCAATTACATATAGGTTTAAAATAGATCAACTCACTAGATATGTACGCTCCATGTAAAAAATCACACACAAAAGAAGGGTGCAGCATAAGGTTAACTGTTTTTGTTTTCTGTAAGTGCCTGCCAATTGGCTGATTAGTAAGGGAGTGGCGGAAAATAAGGAGCTAACAAAAATTCAATAGAATGTGCGTATTCAAACGCGAAACTACAAAATCTCTGCTCATAAGCATAACAAATCCTATTGTGGATGAACCGCGTAATATTCTATGTAGATTAACTGCCATATATATTTTTCCAACTTATTACTATATATATATATATATATATATATATATATATATATATATATATATATATATATATATATATTGGCGGCAAGCGATAGAAAGCGCTCGAGAAGAATTTGGCTGAAAAACAACCTGTCTGCATAAATTACCTACTAAAATTAAACAGACCGATCGGCAAATTGAAAATTATCCATTAAGATCGGAAAAAAGAAAACTCCGTCGTGTTCAACCAGATTTGTCTGAATATATATATATATATATATATATATATATATATATATATATATATATATATATATATATATATATATATATATATATTACACGGTGGTCACCACTTATAAAGGCCCGGAAGTCACTCAGGGATAATGGTTAATTCCAAGTAGAGTACGTTAGTGCGGAGTTTTCATGAAGGGGGCGGTTCATTAGGAATTTGTTAACGTTGGACTTGAAGACATCCAAGTTGTATTCAGGTGGGAAGCAGGCAGACGGAACAGAATATATATATAGCTTAGTGATGAGAAGCTTTAAGCTTCGAAATGCCTTGGCATAAAGAGTCCGCACTATCCCCCGACTAAATGTCTGTATACCCTATTGCCTAAATGAACCGTTATATATTTACCAGTCTGTTTATGTTTTGACATCATTTTCCATTCTTATATATATATATATATATATATATATATATATATATATATATATATATATATATATATACATATATATATATTTGCATGTGTTTGTATACATATATATGTATATGTATATATATACATTTTATATACACATACATATATGTATATGTATATATATATGCATTTCATATACACAGACATACATACAGTAGTATACTAGCGGTATCTATTTGCCGTCGTCAGCTTAAAACAGCAGACGGGGAGTGTAGTTGAGTACTATAAAAGATACATCAAATATCCTAACTTCTTACAATTTTCCATAAAGCGAACCACATTGGAGTTACGGAAGTATAAACACATCTATTTTCATCTATAAAATTAAACATGAAAAAATTTAATAGATTATAGAAGGAATAGCACCTACAGCTTCAATAAATAAAAGCCGACTGATGTGAAGTAATAATAATTTTAAATAAATTAAATATAAATAAAATTAAAAATATTTAAATCAACTACAATAATATTTTAAAATAGAACAAGTAAAACAATCCTATTGCAACAAGCAATTAAGTAGATGAAGCTAATTATTAAAATATAATTTTTGAAAAATTAATATATAAAAATAGTTGGGATTTCATGTGAATAGACAGTCTATATAGAAACTACGTTGGCAGGAAATGTGTGCACATCCGTTTTCAGTATGAAAATCAACATATTATGTGGTGTATTGTTTCGTCTCTTGTTCACAGAATCTGCATTTGATGTTTCTTCTCCTTCTTCATCATTTTTTCTTCTTCTTTTCCTTGGTCCCTTTCTTCTTCTCCTCTTTCTTCTTCTACTTCTGCTTCTTATTATTATTATTACTAATATTATACTAGAAAACGTATTAAGCTTTTTTCATGTACATCTATTGACAACATCTGTAGACACAGCACTCCCTTAATCTCATGCGTTACCGTAAGGATTCTCTGTAGATAACATTATATCGATTAAGAATTGGGAAATGTTGGTATAAGACGAAGGCGAAGGCACATTATATTTTCATGGAAACATACTGTTGTTACTTCAACTCTTATACTGTTGTATAAGCAATAGATACAGAAACGAGATATAATGAAGAAAGACAAAGTCGAAGAAAGCAAATTAAAACAGAGGCATATTTTGTTCCTAAAAATGATACTTGATAAATTTAGTATTTGAGCGATATTTATCTTAATGACTTTGTTATGTTTCCTTCATTTACATATTGCCTTATCGGTATATGTTTTATCGACAAATATATACTACTCTAAATTGTATTTCCTTCGAATTATGTTGCTATAACATTCAATGTTTGTTTTATAAACGCACATTATTAAATTCTCGTTACTGCGACATATCTATATTAATATATATATATATATATAAATATATATATATATATATATATATATATATATATATATGTGTGTGTGTGCGTGTGTGCATGTGAGAGTGTGCGTGTATATATATGTATATATATGCATATATGTATGTATATATATATATATATGTGTGTGTGTGTGTGTGTGTGTGTGTGTGTGTTTGGGTGTCTGTGTGATATTTCCCCTGCAGTTGACGAGTTGTAAAAATTATATGAGAGGTTCCTCTCACAGGACGAAAGCCACAGTGCGACCCTAGTAGGATTTTTCCTGCCAGCGGCAGCAAACGGTTAGCCATTATCCGGGATAGTAGTTTGCCTGCTGTGGACAGGAGGGTTTCTACAGTCCTCTTTGTCTCGCCTCTTGAAGCTTGTGATGACCAGATACCCATGAGTTCTGCTAGTATTTCGTCCTCATCCCAGATTTTACTCAGGAGGCTATAGGTGTGGCAATAGAGTTTTGGTCTGCCTTGCTTGAGAATTTCTCTAGGAATTCCATCTGGGCCGGAGGCATTGTTGTTACCTAGTTTTTTTTATGGCATCCTGGACCTCCCTTTCTGTTTTGGGGGCGGTGTAACCCAGGTGTTTCATGGAAGGAGGCTTGCGGATCTGGTTGATAGCATCCAGCTCAACTGTGCTGTTTCGATTTAGAAACTCCTGAAAGTGTTCGGGAGCAACACCTTCCACTGTACATGCCGTTCGTTCACCTCACAAAGGCTTTCGAATATGTGAAGAGAACTGCGCTTTCTGGTATGTCCTCTCCAGGATTGGATGTCCAGACAAATACCTAAACATCCTGAGACTTCTTCATGATATCATGACGCCAGTTGTGTCGGCAATGGCGACTTGAAAACATTTCCCTTCAAAGCTGACACCGGTGTCAAGCAGGCCTGCATCATTCTCCTAACCCTACTCTCCATCTACATCTCCACCATCCTTCACCTCACTAGCCAGAACCTACCTGAGGGAATCACTTCGAAGCGGACCGCCCGAGCATCTTGAATGCCTTCAGGAGAGCCTACCGGCTCCTGGGACTTGATCTTAACATCAAAAAGCGACAGATTCTACATCAACCAGCTCCTGACACACACCCATATTCGCTCACAATCTCTCTGAGAGACAACACCTCAGAAAATGTGCATCAATTTGCCTATCTTGGCAGTTTCCTCTCTCGACAAGATCTATCATTGACGAAGAGATTCGTCACCGCATCGGATGCACCAGTGCATCCTTGGCCAGGCTACGAAAACGGGTGTTTGAGAATCGGGACATAGGGTACAGTGTCAAAATGTTGTCTATAAATCAGCTTTCTTGCCCCCTCGTCTCTATGACCACATAGAGCAGACACCTAAAGGCCCTGGAGAAAACAGGACAAAAGAGAAAAAATGTCTACTACCAGCACAGCTGCTTCCGCCTATTGCACTACTCAGTCGACCACCCATACGTGACCCCACTGCAATAAAGTTTGTGGGTCAAGGATAGGCCATCTGAGGACCCAAAAATGACCAGGCGTAATCTCACCGACGGGTGACAATCATACTCGTCACGACTGATTACCGATGATGATGCTGATACTTTTGATATATATATATATATATATATATATATATATATATATACTTATATATATATACTTATATATATATGTATATATATATATATGTGTATATATATATATATATATTAATATATATATATATATATATATATATATATATATATATATATATATATATATATATATATATATATATATATATATATATATATATATAGTATCATTATGACAGCAGGCAAAAAATATGTGATGTTCCGTAGGGAAAGAATTAATATCGTGGTTATGATAAAACTACCTGTAGATGATTTGTTTTAGAAGTAATATTTTTGTTTGTCTTATAAAGATTATTATCAAAAATGTTCCTGTCTTCGATATTAATTACTTAAGTTTTGGTAGATGTAAATATCGATGGTGGTCAGGCGAATCTTATGTCCAGAATATGTACGTCAACTTCGAAAATCTGTGCCAAATGTCGAAGGAAATCGTTATAAACTACATAATGTAATGTCATCTGCAACCTTATGAGACGCTCCGCACTCTCTTCAGGGTGTCAGAACCGTTACAAATATACAGTATAGTATAGCAGCATACATGTAAAGTACGTTACCCAGCGAATATTTCTGATTATAGGTAAATGAGACAGGAGGTCCCGAACATATGTAGCGTGGGGCATAGAGAATACATGTGCGAAATTTTGTTTATTTGTGAAAATGTCTCAATAATAAATGTTTTATGATCTTAAAACAACGCCAGTCACTAAACACTGCTGTCGCGTCGGATCTTGCTGCTAAATCTCTGCATTACTACCTACTTATCACCAAGACATTTAATTTCAAATACCTACTAAAATAATATCTATGATATGGGACGTTATATTATAGTAGTCTAAGAAATAAATTAGAATCATACACGATAATAGTTAAACGACAAAATGATTCCAGATTAATAGTATCGCAGCATAATAAGTAATATTACAAGTGTAAAACGCTTGTTATTCTACAACGCTTCAGTAAATTTACTCGACTAAATCTCAGTAGGTGAATCTTCAGTCCGTATCCAGCAGGACATTTTAAATATGCATTCAGCTTACTATATCATGTTCTTCACGATTGATGGTTCGTATCCGGAAGCGAGTGTCTGTTTCTTCCGGTGTAAATGGTCTTGGCTTCCGGAAAAGATTTGCTTTCGATGTATCATTTCAATTTAGATAAACGCAGTTCACAACAACTCGACATACACATATATGTATATGTGCGCACGTGTACTCTTCTAAATTGCTTTCTGACAACCGAGGTCATTTATAATATGTCGACCGTTAAAAAAGTTATATATACATATATACATATATATATATGCATATATATACATATATACATATGTGTGTATTTATATGAATATATATAATTATATATGTATGACTTATACAAATATTAATATATATATATATATATATTATATATATATATATATATATATATATATATATATATATTTAGGAGGGGCGAGTAGAAATTAGAACATTCTTTAAGGGGATACTCATCTATCGAATAAAAGCAAAACATACGGAAAAAAATTACAATACAAAAGGATGTATTAATGAATATAGTTTTAATCATCATGGATTCAATGTGAATTTAGATACTCACTGTATCCCTTCCTATTTATATTATTATTTGGAGACTATTGTGCAGATATAAGTTCAGTGTTAAAGAAAATGAAAAAAAATTGAAATAAGTAACTTCTTTAGAATTTATGAGTGTTTGTATATATATATATATATATATGTGTGTGTGTATATATGTATATATATATATATGTGTGTGTGTACGTGCGTGCGAGAGTATATTGATATATATATATATATATATATATATATATATATATATATATATATATATATATATACATACATTGATTGGAAACATTATAACGACGTTTGTATGGTCAATGGCTACAAAAAAAATTATTTATTATGACAATCTCCAGGTTATTTTTTAGAGACGTAGCATGAGCCATTTTTATGCGTAGACATATATCGGCTAGAAAAGACGCGTTAAACTTATTTCCATTCCTTAGCGACCTTCACTGAGAAGTGATTTCAATCATGCTTTTTATTTTAGATTTAAAATATTAACAACTCCATTTTATTTCAGTATTTAATTTGTGTATTTCTGTTTTATTAAATGCTAGCCTTTTTCTAGTCCAATACCGGCTTCCATCTTACCTCGAAATTACTTATAACGGCACCAACTTACTTTCGGAAGAACCCCCCCCCATCAGCCTTTTCTTTTATATCGTAAGCTTCTTAAAACGTTACTAGCTTAAGTTCAGAATAAAATCACGATTTTCTTTTAACGGCTAATTTCAAAAAAAATGTTTTGAACGCTACTAACTGAATTTCTTTCAATGCAGTTTGCAATTTGGAGACGGAATTGTTTCTGTTGAGATAAGTGATTTCAATCATGCTTTTTATTTTAGATTTAAAATATTAACAACTCCATTTTATTTCAGTATTTAATTTGTGTATTTCTGTTTTATTAAATGCTAGCTTTTTTCTAGTCCAATACCGGCTTCCATCTTACCTCGAAATTACTTATAACGGCACCAACTTACTTTCGGAAGAACCCCCCCATCAGCCTTTTCTTTTATATCGTAAGCTTCTAAAAACGTTACTAGCTTAAATTCAGAATAAAATCACGATTTTCTTTTCACGGCTAATTTAAAAAAAAATGTGTTGAACGCTACTAACTTAATTTCTTTCAATGCAGTTTGCAATTTGGAGATGGAATTGTTTTTGTTGAGATAAGTGATTTCAATCATGCTTTTTATTTTAGATTTAAAATATTAACAACTCCATTTTATTTCAGTATTTAATTTGTGTATTTCTGTTTTATTAAATGCTAGCTTTTTTCTAGTCCAATACCGGCTTCCATCTTACCTCGAAATTATTATAACGGAACCAACTTACTTTCGGAAGAACCCCTCCCCATCAGCCTTTTCTTTTATATCGTAAGCTTCTTAAAACGTTACTAGCTTAAGTTCAGAATTAAATCACGATTTTCTTTTAACGGCTAATTTAAAAAAAATGTTTTGAACGCTACTAACTGAATTTGTTTCAATGCAGTTTGCAATTTGAAGACGGAATTATTTTTGTTGAGATAAGTGATTTCAATCATGCTTTTTATTTTAGATTTAAAATATTAACAACTCCATTTTATTTCAGTATTTAATTTGTGTATTTCTGTTTTATTAAATGCTAACTTTTTTTCTAGTCCAATACCGGCTTCCATCTTACCTCGAAATTACTTATAACGGCACCAACTTACTTTCGGAAGACCCCCCCCATCAGCCTTGTCTTTTATATCGTAAGCTTCTTAAAACGTTACTAGCTTAAGTTCAGAATAAAATCACGATTTTCTTTTAACGGCTAATTTCAAAAAAAATGTTTTAAACGCTACTAACTGAATTTCTTTCAATGCAGTTTGCAATTTGCAGACGGAATTGTTTTTGTTGAGATAAGTGATTTCAATCATGCTTTTTATTTTAGATTTAAAATATTAACAACTCCATTTTATTTCAGTATTTAATTTGTGTATTTCTGTTTTATTAAATGCTAGCTTTTTTCTAGTCCAATGCCGGCTTCCATCTTACCTCGAAATTACTTATAACGGCACCAACTTACTTTCGGAAGAACCCCCCCCCATCAGCCTTTTCTTTTATATCGTAAGCTTCTTAAAACGTTACTAGCTTAAGTTCAGAATAAAATCACGATTTTCTTTTAACGGCTAATTTCAAAAAAAATGTTTTAAACGCTACTAACTGAATTTCTTTCAATGCAGTTTGCAATTTGCAGACGGAATTGTTTTTGTTGAGATAAGTGATTTCAATCATGCTTTTTATTTTAGATTTAAAATATTAACAACTCCATTTTATTTCAGTATTTAATTTGTGTATTTCTGTTTTATTAAATGCTAGCTTTTTTCTAGTCCAATACCGGCTTCCATCTTTCCTCGAAATTACTTATAACGGCACCAACTTACTTTCGGAAGAACCCCCCCATCAGCCTTTTCTTTTATATCGTAAGCTTCTTAAAACGTTACTAGCTTAAGTTCAGAATAAAATCACGATTTTCTTTTAACGGCTAATTTAAAAAAAATGTTTTGAACGCTACTAACTGAATTTCTTTCAATGCAGTTTGCAATTTGGAGACGGAATTGGTTTTGTTGAGATAAGTGATTTCAATCATGCTTTTTATTTTAGATTTAAAATATTAACAACTCCATTTTATTTCAGTATTTAATTTGTGTATTTCTGTTTTATTAAATGCTAGCTTTTTTTCTAGTCCAATACCGGCTTCCATCTAACCTCGAAATTACTTATAACGGCACCAACTTACTTTCGGAAGAACCCCCCATCAGCTTTTTCTTTTATATCGTAAGCTTCTTAAAACGTTACTAGCTTAAGTTCAGAATAAAATCACGATTTTCTTTTAACGGCTAATTTAAAAAAAATGTTTTGAACGCTACTAACTGAATTTCTTTCAATGCAGTTTGCAATTTGGAGACGGAATTGGTTTTGTTGAGATAAGTGATTTCAATCATGCTTTTTATTTTAGATTTAAAATATTAACAACTCCATTTTATTTCAGTATTTAATTTGTGTATTTCTGTTTTATTAAATGCTAGCCTTTTTCTAGTCCAATACCGGCTTCCATCTTACCTCGAAATTACTTATAACGGAACCAACTTACTTTCGGAAGAAACCCCCCCCATCAGCCTTTTCTTTTATATCGTAAGCTTCTAAAAACGTTACTAGCTTAAATTCAGAATAAAATCACGATTTTCTTTTCACGGCTAATTTAAAAAAAATGTGTTGAACGCTACTAACTGAATTTCTTTCAATGCAGTTTGCAATTTGGAGACGGAATTGTTTTTGTTGAGATAAGTGATTTCAATCATGCTTTTTATTTTAGATTTAAAATATTAACAACTCCATTTTATTTCAGTATTTAATTTGTGTATTTCTGTTTTATTAAATGCTAACTTTTTTTCTAGTCCAATACCGGCTTCCATCTTACCTCGAAATTACTTATAACGGCACCAACTTACTTTCGGAAGACCCCCCCATCAGCCTTGTCTTTTATATCGTAAGCTTCTTAAAACGTTACTAGCTTAAGTTCAGAATAAAATCACGATTTTCTTTTAACGGCTAATTTCAAAAAAAATGTTTTAAACGCTACTAACTGAATTTCTTTCAATGCAGTTTGCAATTTGCAGACGGAATTGTTTTTGTTGAGATAAGTGATTTCAATCATGCTTTTTATTTTAGATTTAAAATATTAACAACTCCATTTTATTTCAGTATTTAATTTGTGTATGTCTGTTTTATTAAATGCTAGCTTTTTTCTAGTCCAATGCCGGCTTCCATCTTACCTCGAAATTACTTATAACGGCACCAACTTACTTTCGGAAGAACCCCCCCATCAGCCTTTTCTTTTATATCGTAAGCTTCTTAAAACGTTACTAGCTTAAGTTCAGAATAAAATCACGATTTTCTTTTAACGGCTTATTTAAAAAAAAAATGTTTTGAACGCTACTAACTGAATTTCTTTCAATGCAGCTTGCAATTTGGAGACGGAATTTTTTTTTGAGATAAGTGATTTCAATCATGCTTTTTATTTTAGATTTAAAATATTAACAACTCCATTTTATTTCAGTATTTAATTTGTGTATTTCTGTTTTATTAAATGCTAGCTTTTTTCTAGTCCAATACCGGCTTCCATCTTTCCTCGAAATTACTTATAACGGCACCAACTTACTTTCGGAAGAACCCCCCCATCAGCCTTTTCTTTTATATCGTAAGCTTCTTAAAACGTTACTAGCTTAAGTTCAGAATAAAATCACGATTTTCTTTTAACGGCTAATTTAAAAAAACAATGTTTTGAACGCTACTAACTGAATTTCTTTCAATGCAGTTTGCAATTTGGAGACGGAATTGGTTTTGTTGAGATAAGTGATTTCAATCATGCTTTTTATTTTAGATTTAAAATATTAACAACTCCATTTTATTTCAGTATTTAATTTGTGTATTTCTGTTTTATTAAATGCTAGCTTTTTTTCTAGTCCAATACCGGCTTCCATCTTACCTCGAAATTACTTATAACGGAACCAACTTACTTTCGGAAGAACCCCCCCATCAGCTTTTTCTTTTATATCGTAAGCTTCTTAAAACGTTACTAGCTTAAGTTCAGAATAAAATCACGATTTTCTTTTAACGGCTAATTTAAAAAAAATGTTTTGAACGCTACTAACTGAATTTGTTTCAATGCAGTTTGCAATTTGGAGACGGAATTATTTTTGTTGAGATAAGTGATTTCAATCATGCTTTTTATTTTAGATTTAAAATATTAACAACTCCATTTTATTTCAGTATTTAATTTGTGTATTTCTGTTTTATTAAATGCTAGCTTTTTTTTTTCCTCGTACATATGTTTATTTATCTACCGAGTTGATAGCAAAAATTACGAATTATACTCATTTTTAGTTCGTGTGAGGGGAATCTATCACCATACTTTCCCTTAAACGCGTCTGTTGGACTTTTACTAAGTACAATACTTAATAGTTTTTTTGTTTTTTTTTTAATGGAGAGTAGAAAACGCATTGTGGATGCGTTATCGGCAGCTTCTGTTACTCTCGCTTCTTCTTATTTGTCCCTCAGTCCTCATTTTTTAAATGAGTGATTTTTCGGACAAAGGGAGTAGAAAAAGCTGTTTTCTAGGTTGGCAGTATTTTTGCGAACAGTTGGCTGAGATGGCGGAAATTTTCTGTTTCTATGTCTATCCTTGTAGCCATGTCACTAGTAAGGGTGCTGGAGGTAAACGTTTTGTCTGGGCTGACGTTATCCGCCTGATAGTCAGGGACCCGAACCTTGGATTAACCACTAAGGAGGCTGTCCTATCAGCAGGTGCAAAGTACTGGGGCTGCTGTATTGCCATTTGGTGAATGGATTCTGGACCATGCAGTAGCTTCTGGTGGTGCCTCTCGATGCCATACTAGTGGGTAATTGTTACGGCTTTACCTGTTCATTAGCTACAAATAAAAAAAAATTATTCGTTTCTTTTTCTCTCTTAATTTCCCCTCTCTGTCCTGCTCTAAGTAAATCTGTCGACCTAGTCCACAAATTCCAAAATTTCATCATGACAAGTTTCAAGAAAAAACACACGATTAAACCCGGTTCTCCAACTTCCAACGTAGACCCCTACTACCATGTCTTCTTCTCCAACATCAGGGGTCTTCGTTGTAACCTTCCAGAGGTTGAAACCCAATTACAGGAGACTAAACCAGACCTTTTATTTTTGAGTTAAACTGGCATTGGACAGGCTATTTCCCTAGATGAGTTTGCAATTTCAGGATACTCTAACTTAACTTCTAAATCTGACCCCCAAGATCGCCATGGGCATGGAATATGTGCCTATATTAAAGATAGCTTTCCATGTGGGAGGGACATCTCCAGGGAAGATCCTAACTTACCCTATATGTGCTTCCGGGTTGCTTTAGCTCACACTACTGCATTTATATTTACTCTCTATCGCCCCCACAACAGCGGAGTTACTATCTTTCAAAGCATATCTGAGAAAATTGACCAAGTCCTTTCTACTTATCCTTCAGCTAACATTCACGTATGTGGAGACTTCAATGTTCACAACGTCAAATGGTTGACCCACTCAAACAAGACCGATGATGAGGGGAGGTTCTGTCATGATTTCTCCATTGCCTATGACCTCACTCAGATTGTTCAGGAACCTACCCGTGTGCCCGATAATGACGGCCAGTATGCGAGCCTACTAGACCTTTTTCTCACAACTTGCCCTGAACTATGTTCAGTTTCTGTTCTGTCGCCTCTTGGATCTTCCGACCACTCTGTTGTATCAATTAAGATAAAAATGAAATGTAATAAGTCCCCAGACGTACCTCTTCATCGTACAGTATATCGATACACTAATGCTGACTGGGATAGCTTCCGTACATTTATATCTGATCTACCTCTGCATTCCATGTTTAAAAAGGATGTGTCCTCTATAGTATTAGACCTAACTGAATGGTTAATTGTAGGTATTGACCATTTCATACCCTCTAAAAAGTTTCAGCAAAAACCTAACAGCCAGCCATGGTTCTCTCCAGAATGTGCTGCTGCCATTGCGCACAGAAATAACTTTTTCCACTGCTTCAAACGTAATAGATGTATGGAAACTAAAGCCGTTTTCAGGACTGCCAGCAACCATTGTAAGAAAGTAATAAGGAACGCAAGAGTGTTGTATGCTCAATCTGTTAAGTCCAAAGTAGCTGAGCAGCGGCTTGGTTCCCACCAGTTTTGGCAAATAGCAAACAGAATCCTGAACAGAAGCGTGTGCTCCATCCCAACTATTATCAATGGACCTGAGGTAATCTCGTCAGCATCAGACAAAGCCAAACTCTTTGTCAAGAACCTTGCAGCTAATTCTACCCTTTGCGACCAAGACCGCCAACCCCCAATATTTCCTCCTGTATCAGAAAACACGCTATGTGATATACGTATATCTGTACGTGATGTTGCCAAGCTAATCAAAAACCTTGATTCCAGTAAAGCAACTGGCCCTGATGGTATTCCAATTATAGTACTCAAAAAACTTCAACCTGAATTAGCGCCCATACTTACAAAACTGTTTAAACGTTGTCTTAAGGAGAATAGTTTCCCATCTCCCTGGAAAATCTCATCAGTATGCCCTGTATTTAAGAATTCAGGTGATCGCTCATTCCCCTCTCAGTACAGGCCAATAAGTCTCCTGTGCGTCATGAGTAAGTTGCTAGAATCTGTGTTAAATACAGAAGTAATCAAACATCTCAACAAAAATAACCTTCTTAGTGACACTCAATATGGTTTCCGTTCTGCTAGATCTACAGCAGATGTCCTTACAGTTATATCGCATAGGATTAGCAAATCTCTCGACGGTGGCAATCTTTCTAGGGCAATTGCTCTTGACATATCTAAAGCCTTTGATAGGGTATGACATAAAGGTTTACTTCATAAGATCGCTAGCTATGGTATAGCTGGAAAAGTCTTCTCAATTATTAAATCATTTCTTTCTGATAGGTTCATAAGAGTAGTAGTTGAGGGGCAAAAATCAGAAGCTCACAGTATTAATGCCGGTGTCCCTCAGGGATCCATCCTGGGCCCAACTCTTTTCTTGATCTACATTAATGATCTTCCAAATCATATCCTTACATCATTTGAAGACATTTATGCTGACGACACTACCATTTATGGTACCACATCTAAGACAGTAAACGACCAAGTTCTCTCCAATTCTCTCTCCTCTGATCTTGAGCACGTAGTACAATGGGGAAAGAAGTGGCTGGTTACTTTTAATGCATCTAAAACCAAGCTTCTCTCTTTACATCATCAACATTCTAATCCACATTTGTCATCAATTGAAATGAATGGCTCTCGTCTTCAGGAGGCCTCAAGTTTTGACAAGCTTCTGGGCTTGACCATTACTCCTGATCTTAAATGGAACACGTATATCAAATCTGTTGCCAAGGCCGCTGGAAAAATGGTGGGATCTTTCTATCGATCCAGTAGATATCTCACTGCTGATGCTATTCTCTACCTATATAAGAGCCAGGTACGTCCAAGGATGGAATACTGTTGCCACATCTGGGCAGGAGCTGCTAGAAAGGACTTGTCCTGCCTTGATAGAGTTCAAAATAGACTTCGTAGCCTCGTAGGAGATGTCCTTTTCTCCTCCTTGCAACCTCTATCTCACAGAAGAGATGTTGCGAGTTTGTCTCTGATGTATCGTTATTTTCATGGAAAGTGTTCAACTGAGCTTCAATCTATGGTCCCCCCTCGCCAAACTTTCACAAGAAACACTCGTCTAGCTATAAACACTATCAATAATTTCCCCCACTCTTTATCTGTGCCTAAACCTAAACGTAGATTCCATGAACAAAGCTTCTTTCTTAGAACTGCACGCCTGTGGAATTGTCTTCCGTTTTCCTGCTTTCCGGCTGACTACAATATGGTTGTGTTCAAGTCTAAAGTAAATAAGTTCTTGATGAGCCGTTCCATATAAGTTATTAAATTTACCAAATTTTCATTACTAATGATTACTATATTGACCAATTTCTACTGTACACTCTTTAACCCTTATCCTTGAGTGGCCTCTGGGCCTTGATAATGTGGTGATGCCTTTGTAAAAAAAAAAAAAAAAAAAAGAATAAAACAGTTTCACGAAAACATAAGTTATACTCACGAAAGTGTATCGTCCGCTGAATAATTCTAAGTGTCACTTTTAAAGAAATAACGAATTTACAAATTTTCATCATCAAATAATCTCACACATTCTTCATGGAAATACGTTCAAAATAAGTTATCAAAGCTGACGTTATAGAATGCCAAAATACAACTAATCAAGTAACGCCACACTGTTCCGTCAGAGTAAGTGGATATTCAACCTAATGTCGTATAGTGGATTTCTGTATAAAATGGTGGTTATGTATATGATGTATTTATTGACATGTATATCTATTTGATCGTCAGCATACGAATGTGCCTATCGCTTTTCCTGTGATGATCTTAACAGGACATATAATACTTCTAGCGTGAAATCACACACACACACACACACACACATATATATATATATATATATATATATATATATATATATATATATATATATATATAAAGCTGAACGTCTGTGTGTGTCTGGTCATTAATAGGCTCCTATGTGGTTGACTATTATAGAAAGCAGATCACAAATAATGATAGAAGATGTATCGAGACACAAGAATGGTTATGTTTGATCTGGCATAATCAGGATTCATTTAAAGTGTAGGGTCTGCGTACGCGACTGGTCCACAAAGTAGGGAAATAATAAATTTAAAAATTAAAAAAAAAACATTTACAAGTGTTTTTGATATAGATGTAAATAAGAATACCTTGACAAGTATGTTTTACCTTACACAGGGATAGTATAATAACATTGTGGGGCCTGCGTTCGCGCCTGACCTCCATAGAATGGGAATAGTCACACACTTTAATAAAAACTTTTCATAACTATCTGCGTAAGTATACTTTGATAATTATGTTTCAGTTTGAAGAAATATGGTGTAATAAAAGTATGGGGTGTTCGTTCGCGCCTGACCTCCATAGAATGGAATTATGTCACAAAGTTTAACACATTTTTTTATAATATAGCTCCACAGAATATTGTGATAAGTGTTTCAGTGTGAACGGGTATGGCATAATAAATTATGGGGTTTATCTATTTTATTTTTACTTTCATCATATTTTGCTTTGGTTTTGACACCCCCAAATTCGAAGCTATCGATATACAACCCTTCCTTTTAATAATCCGTCATACTTTCATAAATCAGAGTCCATTTTCTGTAGGCTGTTTTTGAATATGCACACGGCATAATCGTATTGGCACATCGGTTCTAGTCAGATCACCGAAGTTGAGCCTGGTTAGTACCAAATGGGTGACCATTTGGGAATTCTAGGCGGTGTATGTTCTCTCCGCTTATCTCGGAATTTATTTTTAGTTCTTCACTTGCAACTGGTATTTAACAATGTCGTCTCAGGAGAGGTGTGGTTGGAGATTGATCACCTCCTGCCACAAAAATTTCACGCGCCAGCACCTCTTCATTGGTATCCATAGTCTAAGAAGGAGGCTGCTTATATATATATATATATATATATATATATATATATATATATATATATATATATAGAGAGAGAGAGAGAGAGAGAGAGAGAGAGAGAGATAGAGAGAGAGAGAAAGAGAGAGGGGGGAGGAAGAAGTGTTCGCAGCGGCAATTCTGATTTTGTCAATTTCATTTAATATAGGAACTCTATATCGGTGCATATCATTGGATTCTTCCGCTAATTGACATTTAAACTTATTAAGACATTAATATTCACAAAATAAACTTATATTGGATTTAGTTTTATCGATGAAATTTAAACTTAAAAGAGTTTATAATTTATCAATTTTTTGTGGATGATCAAAATGTAATCTAGTTTCTGTCTCTTGTCAACGTGTTTACTTTGGTTATGTTTATATTTTGATTGGTTTGTTGGGTGGCTGTTTTGTTTACGGAATATCAACCCTTTATGGGTTATTTAGTGGCAACTCCAGTTATTTTGGCAACAGATTTTATGTTTCAAGTTCTTTATATCTTCAAATATTTCTTTGTGGAGTTTTATTTGGGTGTTTCACGACACATCAACATTTTTCGGGTTATTTAATGCTGAATCCAGTTATTTTGGAAATAATATTCATGTTGCATCCAGTTATGTTGTAGACGATTTTTATTTTGCAAGCTATCTGTATCTTCAACCGCTTGCTTGAAATGTTTGGTTTGGTTTGAATATTTTCATAGTTGATTTCATCGTTTTTGTTCTTTTCCCTGCAGATTATAGATGAGTTTTGCAATGGGAGTGGGAAAAGGGTTACAGTATTAATGTTTAGTATATTTTAAGTGAGGAAACCAGGCAAGAAGTGTGACGATAAAAAATGAAATGTGAAATGGGAAAAAGTAAACGGCGGAGAAGGTTTGTTGTTTTTAGTTTTGGTTTTGCAGAACATACTTAAGTTTTTCAAAACGAAGCAAAGAGCATCAATTTTTGATGCATTTCATTTCAGGAAGCCGATATCTTTAGACAACCTGATCTGGTAGCATCAGAATGTTTATATGTAATTTACTTTTTATATTTTTATAGATATTTAATACAGTTGTTATTTTACCCATAAGGTATACTTACGTCCATGCATCTCCCGAAGTTATTCAAACAAAAATGATCTACCTATTAGGATTTGAACTCAAAATATAAGAATTAGGGGTGATCGTCATTCATTCATTCAGCAAATATCAATTACCAAATATTGTAGTTATGTTTGAGCTGGGAAATATCTGCTCGTTTGATGGTTTTTGGATTAGATACAGAAACGTCTCTGCAGTTTTATTTGTTTAACTCTGTTGTCTTTGAAAGCTCGCTCTCACAAATGTAAAGTTGCTAGTCTCAGTCTATTGCAGAATTGTCTGATATATTCCTTGTTACACATGTGACAGCTTGCTTCACATGTAAATCCCACTTCCTCTACCAATGCTTTATTTTTTATAGCTTTATGTAGTACAACTAATTACATCTATCGATGCTTTATATGGTTTTATAGCTTATTGTATTACAACCAATTATCTCTGACAATATGTTTATGTTTTATAGCCTATTGTAGTACAACTGCTTATCCAGTAGATTGTTTTCCAGGAACCGCAAGCTTGTGGAACGCTCTCTTTTTTACTGTTTACGTCCTACATATTTCTGGTGGTCTTTTTAAAGAATAATGTCAATAGACATCTGTTATAAGGGACATAACTACGTATCGAACCGGATACGAAACAGGATATAAAAGATCTACCATTTTAAAGTGGGGGCGTCTTGTCTTGTTTTGCAGTCTCGCGTCGGACACTCTGCAAGTGTACTTCGGTTAACCAAGCTTCCCAGTGACGAGCGCTTAGCTCCAACGCGCTAAGTTCTTTTTCTGTACCTTCATTGACATTTATCATACTTCAAAAGCAAGTAGCCAGTTTGTATTTGTATTATTACGAAGTACTAATAAACCTTCGTTTGTTACACATCACACTCGGCGTATTTTGTCATATTATTATATACCGTTGAAACAGGATATAACAAAATCTCTCGTGTTTGCGATAATAATCTGTGCCACTTGTTAGCTCTTTTCTTTAAGTCTGAAGCGATTTCCATTATCAAATAAACATTACAATTAAAGCCTTACAACACTGAGGTCGGGTTCAGCACCTTCACCATCGAGCAAACACCCGCGAAAACTTAAAAGGCAAAAATAAATACAAAACAAAAGAACAATAACTGTTTGATGATGGAGTGTAACGACCGTAGTTCATTCCACCAGCCATCGACGGCTGGGATACTTGTCTGTTACCCAACTTAATCGGCATGACAGAGTCAGCGACCGTGGAAAATGCCATAAATTCCCGCGAGGTAGACTTCTACGCCACCATTTCTGCTCGAACTGTCACGATGTTTGTTTCGCGCCGGAAAACACTGTTCGACAAACGCACGCGTCGTGGTGTTAAAAATTAGGTTTACAGATGGATGAGTATTCGCGTCTAGTGCCAGTTTTAATTCATGATTATAAGCTCGCACATTGTACACACAGACACGAGCACGCATATGTTTACTAGCTGTAGTATGCCTACATGCCCAGTTTCTTGATTAAGCCATTGACTCGAAAATGAATAATTATATTTTTATTCGTTGAGCTTATATAGCTTTTCATCGTTATACGAGCGAACATTATATTTGTTATGTTACAAGATGGCACGTCCAAGGATGGAATACTGCTGCCATATCTGGGCAGGAGCTGCTAAACACAGCCTGTCCTACCCTGCAAACTCTCTCCCACAGAAGAGACGTTTCCAGCCTATCCTTGTTTCATCGTTATTTCCATGGAAGGTGTTCGTCTGAACTCCAATCTATGCCCCCCCTCGCCAATCTTTCACAAAAACACCCGTCTAGCTGAATCCACTGTGAAAAATTTTCCCCACTCTTTATCTGTGCCGAAATCAAAACGTAGATTCCATGAATCAAGCTTCTTTCTTAGAAGTGCACGCCTGTGGAACTCTCTTCCGTTTGTCTGTTTCCCACCTGACTACAACTTGGATGTCTTCCAGTCCAACGTAAACAAATTTCTAATGAACCGCCTCCTTAAGTAAACACGTCATTAGATATCCACACTAACGTTCTGTACTTGCAATAACCCTTATCCCTCAGTGGCTTCCGGGCCTTGATAAGTGGTGACCACCGTGTAAAAAAATACACCATGACGATAACTATGTTTCCTTAAACTGGACCTTGAATTTAAATGCTCATATTTCGCATTGCATTAGTTTTCTCTTAGCGGCTTCATCTAGAAGTGTGCATTATGTTGAACATACTTTTCAAGTCGTAATTTGACCGAGGTTATATATTTTGTTCCACGAAAATACATATTAATTAAGTTAATGATAAGGTTAGATTAAAATTGGATACAAGTATTTGTGGTTAAAGGTGACATAACTCTAGAATCTAGGGTGAGCCGTACATGCTGGTTTCTTCGCCAGTGACTGTTACCTTAAGCAGCATGATTCGTCCGTGTTTATTTTTATGGTCCTGGCAGTGTTTATTGTGGGTTGCTGCGCGTACATTCAGAGAGCGACGTTTTTTCTTTTATATCTTACATAAAAACATATACAGCTTGCTTTCATTAGAGCATGACGAAACGTGTAAAACTATGTACCTCTTCTATACACGCAGGAAAAAGTCACACTTAGCGTTAAAGCAAGCAATTCATTCTAAATAAGAAAAAAAAATGCAAATAGATTACAACCTGAATCGCGTCAGAATTAATTTATTTGAGAAATATTTCATAGCGTCACTGATAAGCTCATTCAATTTGAACATGATTGCCAAAGAATAAAAAAAAATATCTTAATAAAAAAAATACTGGTTACTACCGTGACTAAACATGCATGATAACATATCATATATAGCCGACGATTCCATTGTGGACATTGGTTTTCCTGATATATTTCTAGTCAGAATTCTTCTAAAATAGACTTGGATTACTTACAGGAGAGATCAAGAGAGGGTTGCCGACAGCCTCGATGAAAGTGAATTTTGTGAAACGAACTGTATTCGAACTTGGAATCTAATATGAATAAATATTATTGAATTTTCTTTTAAAATAATATCACCACCTCATCATGTCTCATCATCTTCCTTACAGTTAACCCTTATACTCTAGTCGCTTCCAGGCCTTGATAACTGGCGGCATGCTAAGTAAAAGAGAAAATACTTTAAATTCTGTCACATATTCTAAGAATGAGTGCACAGTGAAACAGATAAATTTACAAAAATATGTTTCTTATAATTTAGTATCGTAGGTTTACGTTTACATTAATTATTATACTACATAGGTCATTTTTATTTAACTGTCATCTAATACCCTCTCGTTTATTATAATGCTTTAGGCCAAGTAGTAGCTCTTAGTTTCATGGAGTTTCTATGTTTATATATATATATATATATATATATATATATATATATATATATATATATATATATATAATAAGAATTACAGTTAAGTTTACCAAAATGATCAATTATCAATATTAAAGAACTAATATTTATAAAGTAATCTCAACCAGATGTTAAAGCTCGATAAAACCATGAAAATTTTACTAATTTTCTTGGATTCTGCATCTTTGTGGTTTTCTTGTCATTGGATAGTTTACCCTTCACCAGAGTGTCCATTGACGTGAAATCATTTTTTTATTCACCCTGTTGCCTCTCCTTCACTTTTTGTTATCAAGTAAGATCTATGACTTACTTGTAGTTTCATTTAATACTTTTGCAAGCAAAATCCGATTCGGGATTTTGCTATATCCTACCCTCTGATGAGAAGGTTAGTATTTCTTGGAAACTCCGCGGATCAAGAAAAATCTACTTATTTAGTGTTTCCTTTTTAGAATTCCTTTTTTTATTTTACTCTTTTTCAAAGTGGTTTTTAAGATGTTTTATAAACTACTTGTTGTTATAATATATATATATATATATATATATATATATATATATATATATATATAACTACTTCACTTACTCACATAAAATAAATATACGAAAATATAGATTTATGCGTAAACTTTAAGTATTTACTTCAAAGTGCTCAATACGTAGGTAGAGCTAGTTAGTAATTTAGAAAATATATATGGCGATTAAGCTACACTGAATAATTTAAAACTTAGAATTCCACAATCAACCTAACAATTTCCAACGGAAACTACACAAAATCGTTAGAAACATAAACAATTCTAATAAAATATTTGTAAAAGCAGATAAAACCAGAAACTTTTATAAAATAGATAAGCAAGAATATAACAAACTAATCGCAGAAAACATTGCAAACAACTACAAAAAACTAGACACAAACAAATGCGACTACATAGATATAATAAATACTGAAAGTAAACAAATTACCGATAAACTAAAAATCATCGATTAAGTTGGTAAATTGAAACCTAGAGAGGCATACATTCCGCTTAGAGACCACAAACGGGACTTTAATAATAATCCCAGCACCCGCCTGATAAACCCAACTAAACCAGAAATAGAAAGAATTAGCAAAACTATACTTTTTAGAGTAAACAAACAAATCAAACAATACCTAGAACTCAACCAGTGGGCAAATACTACCGAAGCAATCACCTGGTTTAAAATATAGAAAACAAAGATAAATGCACGTTTATACAGTTTGACATCATAGACTTTTATCCCTCGATATCCGAAGAATTTTTTAACATTGCCCTAGAATTTGCCGAGACCTACACTGACATATCCTCAGAAGAAATCAACATCATTAAAAATGTTGAACATCAGTTCTAATAAATAACAATAACCAATGGATAAAAAAAAAATGAAAAATTCATTTTCTTTGGCGATGGGTGCCATAGATTCTGCAGAGGCATCAGATCTTGTGGGATTATTCATTCTATATACCCTCACAAGCATATTCGATACTGCGAATATCGGCCTATATAGAGATGACGGACTAGCTATAATAAAAGACTCCCACAAATCAAGGGAGAAAACTTTAAGAAAATCATACACAAGGAAATGAAAAAAATAGGCCTAAGAGCAGACGTATCAGCTAACATAAAAATAACAAACTTCCTGGACGTCATGTTAACCTTAGATAAAACACATATGAACCATACTTAAAAGATAAGGCTACTCCAATTTACGTACACCCTAAGTCCAATCACCCACCATCAATTATAAAACACATTGCTAACTCGATCGTAAGTAGACTCAGTAATAACTCAAGCGATGAAAATGCATTTAACAGGTCAACCAATATCTACGAACAGCCCTAAAAATAGTGGATACAAAAACATCGATATAAAATATAAGCAACAAAACACCAGTAACTATAATGAAATTAAAAATAGAAGAAAAAGAACTATAATTTGGTATACGGCTCCATACAATCAAATGTTAAAAACAAAACTTTCTAGATCTTATTGAAAAACACTTTCCCGCAACCAACCCCTTACACAAAATCTTCAATAAAAATACCTTAAAGTTATCCTACAGTTGTTATAAAAATTTAGAGATGATAATTAAAGCACATAATAACAAAATACTAAATAAAAGCAATCTAAACAACAATAAAATAAACAATAAAAAAGTAGACACCATGACAAAAATAAAACCAACACTAGCAGAAATATTACTACTACTACTACTACTACTACTAAAAATAATAATAATAATAAATAACCAACCCCGGACAAGAACAACCATACCATAAATAAAAATACTATAACGAACAAGATAAATGCAACTGTAGACACCGTACACTTTGCCCAGTTCAAAATAAATGTCAAACAAAAAGCGTAGTTTATCAGGCAACAATATTTGCGAAAGAACACGCGAATAACAAGAAATAATACAAAGGCATGACTTCCTTAGATTTCAAAACCCGATACTATGACCATGAAAGTACATTCAACAATAAAAAAGCACCGTATAAAAACAACACCAGCGAATAAATACGGGGAACTCAAGGAAAGCGGACATTCGTCGGTAGTCGAATAATAAGATAATAGATAAGATAATAGATAATAAGACAAGCTACCACGTGTAGGCATTTAGACGACCCATGTAAATTATGTCTTCATGAAAAATTTGCTATCCCTTACTTTAAATAACCCCATAAGATAATAAGATAAGATAATAGATAATAAGACAAGCTTCCACGTGTAGGCATTTAGACGACCCATGTAAATTATGTCTTCATGAAAAATTTGCTATCCCTTACTTTAAATAACCCCAAAATCTATTAAACTGTAGAAGAGAAATAGCAAATAACTGTGTTCAAAAAATAAAACTTAGTCTAGGATAGCGATACAAAATAGCTTTAAAACTAACAAAAACAATAGAAATTAAACAAATAAATAAATTAAATAAACATGAATATACAACACCCATATATGTATGTATATATATATATGTGTGTGTATAGATATGTGCATATATGTATGTACACATATGTGTATTTATATATTAAAAAAGGAAAAGGTATGCCTTAAACCACTAACCTAGTTCTAAAACAGATCCTTTGATTCGATAAAATGCATGCCCATTGGGTGATAGGAAGGGGCACGGTGGCTACTAGAAAGCTGATTGGCTAACTAAAATCCTCAACAGAAGAGGGCCATATAAAAACGAGAAACAACCACAAAATTTGCGCATAAGCATGACGAATCCTAGACTGGATGAAACGCCGAATATTCAGTGTAGCTTAATCGACATATATATTTTATAAATTAATATATATATATATATATATATATATATATATATATATATACGTATGTGTATATATATATATATATAATGAAATCAGTTTTCACGATTTAGTCTTTTTTGTGAGTGTTATTATTGAACTTAATATTCTTTTATTATAAAACTATATGCGCATTTATCACCTTTGTTTTTGGAGGGGCTATATTTTATGTTGGCTAAAATTGTTGGAGGGGCATAGTGAATGTTAGCTAAAATTAAGGAATGTAAATATTGCATAAGGAAAGTTAAGTTTGGGATAATTAAAAACGATTATGTCTATTAATGACGGTCATTTAGCTAAAAGATACGCTACTCTATTGACATGATTACAGAAATGTGCAAGAACACTATTTCATGGTAAAACTGTTTATACGTAATGTTTTACGATGTAGTACTTAAAAACCTATGTTATGTGTAGTTTATTTGAATAGTTTAATTGCATAGTAAATATTAGATATCAGTATGTGCAGATGTTTAAAGAGGGACTTAGCACCAGATACAATCCTAAGAATTAGTAACGTTCAATTAAGCCCTTGGAATGATCCAGCGCTAAATACCGCCGAGGTACTCAAATCTAGGCGAGCCTAATATCTTTAATTTTATATGGTCACACTGTCCTCTTGCATAATTATAAAATGATCACCGTGCTTATTTAAATCTACACACCAAAAGTGTTATGAATAGAGCAGTTTACATTTGGTGTCTAAACAAAAAAAAAAAAAACGATTAAGATAATAACTGACTATCATTCAAGAGTTCAATGTTGTTATCTGCCTTTAACGGCGTTTTGGATAATGTTTACACAGTCATAATGAGTGTCGGTTAGGTTCTAACAGATCCGATAAAGTAGATAGAAAAGCGTATATCTATTATTATGTTAGGTTATTTTCAATGCGTAGAATTCTAGTATAAGGAACAAGCACCCCCCCGATTGCGTAGGAAATAATCTACAGAAAAATGTAATCATATTTAAACTAGATATTTAGCTATATATTCTGTAAAATCGTACGTGTTTTCCTTGTTCAGCTGTAATTCAACTTCACAGTGGTCGATTTTATTGTGAAACTTAATAACCTTGTGACTGGAGAGAAGCGACTCAATCATCGTATTCATGGTTTGAAACAAAACAACATCTCGGAAACGCTAACGTTGGGGAATAGCAAGACTAACAAGTCTGTCTGATTTGTTGTCTGAAGAATATCGTTTAATGGTGTACTAGAATTACTTAGTGTTCTATCAACTATGGCATTCATAACAGTTTAATTTTGCGAATAATTCAATCAAGTATTGGAAAAGTAAACCTATTTTAATTAAAAAAATCAAGTTTTTTTTTTTTTTTTGCATTCAAACTATCAGGTATATCTTCACTTTTTTATAAACTAGCATTTCAGCTTGGCATTGCCCGTGTGTTTGAATGTGTATGTTGAGCAAAAAAAATGTGGTAGTAGGAAAACAGGCTCGAACCCGTATCGCGAATAATGAAAAGAACGGGACAAACGTGACGTCTTTGTTGTTACGACAACCGCCAAATCGGATGTGACTAGTGTTTAAATAAAGGCTAGACAACTGAAAGGAGAGGATGGCTTTCAAAAAATATCGGCGAAAAAAGCGACCCGCCTGTAGAAAGGTGCTCAGTTGAAGGTGAAGATCTTAATGTTTTTAGCCAATTTTTTAAATATCTGTCGTCTGAAGTATCGAACTTAAAAACGATATCGATCAAGCTAAAATCTATCGCCTCTGTCGAAAGTTTTAGGCAGACATGCAAACATACATACATACATGCATACATTTATATATTGGTAAGTAAACATTTTCGACCTAAACCGATTAAACAGCTTGCCCTATCTCTGAATACCCTCTATGTGAAATTTCAAATGTTTAGACCAGAAATTGTGTGTTAATTTATTGGAGATCGTAGAGGTCAATTTTTTTTAAAACTTTGACCCCTATTATGACCCCTTAACATTTATTGCTTTGGGTTCAACTCAATTTATTGTTAGATCCATGTCCAACAAACCTATAACTAAACATTCAAGTGCCTAGACCCAAAATTGTCGAAGGAGTTTAGTAGAATTCTCAAAGGTCAAATCGTAAAACTTTGACTCCTTAATCGCCAAATTTCTGGCCGAAAACCGATCACATACATTTTCCCAAATCTCAGTACCCCGCATTAAAAAATCCGAGTCTGTAGAGTTATTTCCGTTGTAAATGTACACAGACCCACATACACGTTCACTTTTATATATATATATATATATATATATATATATATATATATATATATATATATATATATATACTAACATGGGTGCCCGGCGTTGCCTGGGTGTGTGGAAATGTATGCTGAGAAAAAGAAAACGGTCAATTTTGTTAACTTTGAGCCCTATTATGACCTCTTAATATTTATTGTTTGGGGCTCAGATTAAGTTATTAAGTTAGATCCATGTCCAAGGAAGCAATATCTATGCTACTAGTAGGTCGGCTAGCTTTGCCTGAAAATACGTGTAGACCCAAAATTGTCGGAGGAGTTTGGTAGAGTTCTCAAAGGTCAAATCATTGAACTTTGACCCCTTAATTGCCAAATTTCTGACCGAAAAATGATCACACAGATTTTCCCAAATTTCAGTAACCCGTATAAAAAATTTCCGAGTCTGTAGACTAAAAATTAACAGAGTTATTGCGCAGGAAAATGTACACAGACACATAGACAGACACACATACACACAGACACGTTCACTTATATATATATATATATATATATATATATATATATATACTAGCGATGGTACCCGGCGTTGCCCGGGTATTTGCAAGTGTATGAAAAAAACGGTCAATTTTTTTTTAATTTGATCCCTATTATGACCCCTTAAAATTAATTGTTTTGGGTTCAACTCAATTTATTAAGTTAGATCCATGTCCAACAAACCTATATCTAAAATTTCAAGTGTGTAGACCCAAAGTTGTCGGAGGATTTTGCTAGAGTTTTCAAAGATCAAATCGTCGAACTTTGACCCTTAAATCGCCATATTTCTGACCAAAAACACATCACATCGATTTTCCCAAATCCCAGTACCCTGTATACTAAATTTCGAGTCTGTAAACTAAAAATTGACAGAGTTATTGCGTAGGGAAATGTACATAGACACGCTCACAGACACACATAGAGACACTTTCACTTATATATATATATATATATATATATATATATATACTTATATATACATATATATATGTATATATATATATATATATATATATATATACTTATATATACATATATATATATATATATATATATATAGAGAGAGAGAGAGAGAGAGAGAGAGAGAGAGAGAGAGAGAGAGAGAGAGATGTTGCCTTTTAAGAGAAAGCGAATTGAAATGAAAATACATTGCAGAAAAATATTTTTATTATAAGAATATTTGGTTCATTTTATAAATTAAATGTTTGCATTAAAAATTCAAATAGAATTTTGGACATATGGACCAGCAACTCCTGCGTATGTGGTGTAATGTAGAGATTAAAAAATTGACTCGACGCATTACATGATGCTGTATTTGTAACCTGTCTCATGTTTTTTTCCAAGTTGTCTGTTTTATCAGCATAGACATGAGATTTTTTTTTATGTCCCCAATAAAAACAATTTAATAGGATTAAGTCGCACGAACGTGATACCAGGATCACAAGTCCTGTTCGTGAATTTATTCAATCTAAAAGTGTCGTCGTAGAGACAATAAATACGCGTCCCGGGGTAACAATATTCTATGAATATATTCTGTAGCATTTGAAAAAAAATTACAATGAAATTGTTGAATGGTAAACTAGTTATAAAATCCCAAATACGGGCAATTAGGCTTCACAAGGCATACTCTATCAATTTTTGAGATTTATATGTGAGTGACTTCCTTTTTTTATTCAGCTCTGTTTGCAGACATTATGATGACAATATATAACGATTACTGTACTGGATTGATAAAGGGAAGGAATTGAGCGAAGCATTACGTAAAAAAGGACGCTGTTAGAAAGTAA
>NC_136499.1:37506975-37609475 GCF_053919585.1 Euprymna scolopes
ATAGTCTGGCCTTGTCTGATGCTTACGAGATGACCTCTGGTCTATTGATGATAGTTGGGATAGAACGCATACTCCTGTTCATGATCCTATTTGTTTTTTGCCAAAACTGGTTGGAACCAAGCTGCTGATCAGCTACCTTGGATTTAACAGACTTGGCGTATAGCTCTCTTGCATTTTTTTATTACTGTTTTACACTGTTTGCTGGCGTTCTTGCAAGCAGCTTTAGTCTCAGTGCACCTATTAGTAGTTGGTAGTTATGGCAAAAGTGATTTCTGTGCGCGGTAGAAGCAGCATATTCTGGGGAGAACCATGGCTGTCTATAAGGTTTTTGTTGGAATCTTTTTAGATGGTATGAATTGGTCTGTGCCTACAATTAACCATTCGGTCACATCTGATACTATAGAGGACACATCCTTTTTAAACATCGAATGCAGAGGTAAATCAGATATGAATGTGCGGAAGCTATCCAAGTCAGCCATTGAGTATCGGTATACAGTACGGTGGAGGGGTACGTTTGGGGAAATATTACATTTCATTTTTATCCTGACGCATGCGACGGAGTGGTCGGAGGATCCTAGACGAGAATGAACTGAACATGAACATAGCTCTGAGGAAATTGAGAGAAAAAGGTCTAGGAGGCTTGCATATTGCCCAGTAGTGTCGGGCACACGGGTGGGTCTGCGATAAATCTGAGTGAAGTCATAAGCAATGGCAAAATCATGACAGAACCTCCCCTTATCGTCTGTCTTATTTGAATTGATCAGCCATTCCACGTTATGGACCTTGAAGTCATCACAGATGTGGATGTTAGCCGAGGGTTGTGTAGACAGGAGCTGGTCTATTTTCTCAGATATACTCTTAAAGATAGTAACTCCGCTGTTAGAGGGCCGATAGAGGGCAAATATAAATGCAGTGGTATAAGCAAGGGCAACCCGGAAGCACATATAGGGTAAATTAATTTAATCTACACCTGGGATTAAAATGTTATGGTTTATAAAACAGATAGAACAGTCCATTTGGAGGGTGATTCCCCCACAACACCCCTTCCCAAGCTGATTTCCGCGGTTGTAAAAATCAGTATTTCTTTATTTTCGGGCAGACGACCAAGGGGTTTCTGCGCTTCTTCTTTCTGTCGGAGCGCCTCGGTTCTGACATCCCTTTTTTAGTGGCTATGTCAAAACAGTCATACACAGTTTCAATCGCCTCACTGCCGTCCTACGGTAGTTCTTTCTTGATCCTTGTAGAAGTGTTTCCTGATTTTGGTCAGGTGGCTCTTATGTTGGAACCTTGTCCCCGGAATGATGTATGAAACATGGCCGATTCTTCGAAAGATCGTGTCCTGTTCCCAAAAAGAAACGTTATTTGGAAAATGTCAAAAATACACGTTATCTCCGCTGTTAAATCGTTTCGTTGGGATTGTAGATGTTCTGTTTTGTACTATGTGTTTTGGTAGCAGTTTATCAAATATGGATTTTTTCCGTCCAAGCATGATTTCTGCTGGGGATCCCGCATCTGTTTTTTTTTCGGATTTCTCGTGATTCTGTAAACCTGCAGAAATTGCTGAAGGGCCTTTTCTGTCGGTGTACCGGACGACTTTTTTAATGGCTTTTTAAGCGTATCGACGAAGGGTTCGGCCTGCCCGTTGTTTCCGGCGTGGTATTGGGGTGTTGTAATATGATTGACTTGACCGATGCTTTCTAATCTGTCTAGTTCCTGATTTATTTTGTTCAGGAAAGTGAACGGGACATTACGTTTCGTTTTAAACACCGGTTGTATGCCAGGTTTCAACTTAAAATCTGCGGTCATTTTTGTACATCTCCCCAGGCCAGGAGTAAATATGTCTCTGAATTCTTTTTAAAACAAGTTATAGGTTTTTCTTTTTCTGCTGAAAAGGTATCTATTTTCTTGCAGAATTTGGATATAGGAAGATCCAAGAGACGAAACACCGCCATGCTGTCAGAACCGACCAGGTTCTCACTATCTTTTAGCACATACAATCTTCTTTTTTTTTTTGATTTTCCCACGGTAAAGTGACGTTTGTAATGAATTCACCTTCAAAATGAATTTTTGTACCATTAACGCCCGTCGCCGTTCTGTTAGTTTTTAGCATAGTCGGCTTTCGTAATATTTTCCACGTTTTGAGATTTGTTCTGATTTTACGTTCACGTCTTCTATTCCTAATTTTCATACAGTGCGAACTTGTATGACCGATTTTATTGCATAAATGGCATCTGTTTGTAGAATTGGGCAATCCGTTACCCAATGTATTTTACCACATCTGAAACAAGCGCTCGGTGCTTTTAGTTTTTCTGAGTTTCGGTGGTTAGTATCTGTGCGCAATTTCGACGTTTTTTTTTCTTAGTTACGTTTTTTATAGTCGTAATGCCTGGTTCGATATTTCTTGCATCTTTTTTTATAATTTCTACTTTTGGACAATAGTCAGTCAACTGTTGAAGTGTTAAGTTCGCTTCATTTTCTAATTTTGTAAGGACTCTGCGCCTGATTTCCGCATCTTTTCCCGAGGTTAATCCTTGCGCAAACACAAGACATTTAAAATTGTCTGCTGTCAGTTCAAACAACTTGAAGTCATCACAGTGTTTGTTCACTACATCTGCGTAGGTGACAAATCCGTCATTATCGTCTTTTACCACATTCAAACATCTCCAACGCTTATGGAAAGAGACGTTTTCGGCAAGAAAATTCTGTAAACAAATTTACCGTCTCATCTGCTGTTTTCCGAGGCAAGGTGTAATCCACGAATTTATCATGCTTAGCCGTTTCCAATTTTCGTAGTAGAAGTCTGGTATTCTTTTGATCAGATCAGTTGCTGCAATCAATATAAAAAAAAATCATACGGCGAAAATACGCTGCGATGATTTTTCCTCTTCCTCGTATTTAAAATGGTCTATCGAAGTCCATATATTATTCTGAGAAAATGCCGAATTGCTTTCCGCGTTCGCATTATTCTTAACAATTTCTATAAGCTATTCCTCTGTTCGTAATTGACGTTCGGCTAACTTCCTTTTGCTGTTCTTCGGTTTATATTTGACATTCCGCTAACTGTTGTGACAATTCCTTTTGCTGTTCCTCGAATCGTATTTGACGTTCAGTCCAGCGTTTTTCGGATTGTGACTGACGCTTTGCGGTATCGATATGCAACTTGGTAAAATGTTAAAACGCTACTTTAAATTCGTCCATTTTGCTTTGTCAGCATTAGCAATTTCAAAACGTTCGCTGAATTTTACAAAATCGTTTTATTTTTTCTTATTTCTTCTTCCAGACATTAAAACGAACAGAACGAAACATAAATATATAAATAGTGCATTGCCTAAGAAAAAAAATAATCAAGTGATTTTTTTTCTCCAGAGAGAAAAATAACGCTCGATTTTAGCAGCGAAAACCACAAGTGACGAATTCCTTTTCCAAAAGTATAAAATTTATCTTTCTAAGACTCAATGAAACTTTTTCTGTTTGCAAAAGTACAGTGCTATTTTTGAAAGTCGTGACGAATTTTTTTCTTTTCAACTCTTTTTCTGCAATGTTGTGCGTTTTTTTAGTTACCGTGAACCTTTCAGTTGCAAGTGTTATGTTAGAGACGCCCTTAGTCTTGATAACATTTGAGTCCGACGTCGTTAGTATTTTTTTCTTAATGTCGTTACTTGATTCGATTTTTGTATGCTCCATGAATTCAATGTCGTCAGTGTTTAGTTTTTAAGAACAGTGTTTTTAAACGTGATTACATTCTCCGAATCCACTGTCGCCAGTGTTGTGGCTTGCAATAAGCCACAAAGAAAATAGAAAAACGGAATAGTTTAAACAATGTATTTCTGAAAAAACAACGTAGAAAGGTGACAACTGGAAAGAGTAGTAAACGTTACCGAGAAGGCAGGGGTCGCCCGGGTGTTTAATCCACACCTGGGATCAAAAGGTATATGGTTATATAATGGATAGAACAGTCCATTTGGAGGGTGATTCCCCCAAAACACTATTATACATACTGACATACTTATTATGCATAGATATTATATATATATATATATATATATATATATATATATATATATATATATACATATATGTATGTATATATATATATATATATATATATATATATATATATATACATGCATATTAGACATACTATTATACATGTTTACATACTTACGACCGAAAAAAATTCAAGCGCAATAACTGTTTGGGATTCTTCTGTGCAATTCGAAAATATGGTACAAAAAATATTATAACGTTATCCTGTTTTTACCTCTTTAATTAAGCTTTTTTGCGTCGAATAACACATAATACATTAATACATTTTTATCGAAATGAGAGATAGTTTGTCACTTTGGAAGATTTTGAAAAATAAATCAAAATTTTATACTAACATTTAATAAGTTAATCTGCAACAAGTGCATTTATTGTCTGCTCCATGAATATTATAACATAGTACTCAAGTGCAATTTTACCCATGAAACATTATCAAAAAATGAGTTAAATTTCTGACCTGGTAGAGGCATCGTTAGTCATAATAGTGGCTCTTTCATAAAACGCCATTTTGTGAAAACAAAAACTATTATGCACTTTCAACATGCAACTAACATCAATATATAAGGTTTGATCTATATATTTACAATATTCATTATACTTATTATTCGTTAGACTTATATATATATATGTATATATATATATATATACTTTTAATAAGAGCCTCTTACAAAAATTATTGATTATCCGATAGTATAATAACTTCTCTCTATATAAAATGGCACAAACTCTATTAAACACAATTATTTTACCCCTAGTAAATTCCTCTTTCCATTTCGTAAACCCTTACATAATATACAAATGACATAAATGCAATATTTATAATAAAAATCTATTCGAATGTCGGATATTTTCTGCTGACAAAACATTGCACTATTTTATAAAAAATCAGAAGTAATCCTGTTGACGGATCTTGAAAAAAAGTATGTTTTGTAAGTTTGTCATTAATGCATCAAACTCAGTATTTGGTGTTAGTTTCTAAGCAATATTATTCTTCAATTATAATTTTTTCAGTTTTATCATAAAATATTGTTCCACAAAATTTGAAGCTGGTAAAGCAAGGAAAGAAACTTGAGTTTATGCCCAAGTATTATAGCATGTCTCCAAGACATTGTGCAACGCCGGGACATTGGCCTTATATATATATATATATATATATATATATATATATATATATATATATATATATATATATATATATATATATGTACAAGCAAGGCGTTTGGCGTTGCCGGTCGAAAAAATAGTATAAATATTATATTTTAATTCACACAGAAACTGAGATATGTGGTTCCGAGTATGATGTCTTACCACACAGCTCCAACAATAGATGGCTATTAAAACTAAAACCTCCAGAAAGTGAGTTAAGTACGATAACCATAAGGGCAGCCTAAGAAGATCATTAAAATGTGTTTTCAAGCTTACTTATTTTAACATAGATAATCTGTAAAGAGAACGATTCACACATACGCAGAAACAGTTAGTAAAGAGATAAAAATGTGATGCTTCCTTCAAACAATTTTTCAATGTGTACCTTTAAGCAGACATTTGTCCGGGTGAAAACCTATGAAAAAGTTGTCCACAGGTCTGAGTCCCTTATATACAAAATTACAAGTCTGTAGATCAAGAGTTTGTTTAGTATGTTGTTTGTTGAGTGTCCGCACACACATTCTCACTTACATATACACACACACACACACATATATAAATATATATATATATATATATATATATATATATATATAGAGAGAGAGAGAGAGAGAGAGAGAGCTGCATACATATATATTAGTAAAAAAATGCGAACGACGCTTTTAATATCGCGAAAATGAGCCCTTTGATATGATATATATATTTTCTTCGTTGTGTTCATTAATTCTTAGTTATTAGATTAAAAGTATTCCGTATGGGAAGATCATATTCATCCTGAGCTCATCAATTTGAAACATATATAATCACTGATGGGAATATCAACATTGTTTGCGATAAATAACGGGTCATTCTTTGAGCTCAAATTGCGTCTTTATGCGTTCATCAATGTCATCTTGCAATGAGAAAGTCAATTTATGTGTGCTGATTTTCCAACCACGGTATCACGAAAATATGATCATTTTTTTTGTTCATTAAAAGTTGCAATGAATGTTTATTGTTGCATTATTTTATTTGCATATTCATTTACTTCCTTTAGTAGTATTTTTGATTTGATATTTCTGTATTGTCTTCCTAATCTCATAAACATAGTTTCTGTATTTTTGTGATGAGTGTTAATGGTATTTAGTATGTCGATTATCGAAACTACTGTTCTCATAATCTCGGCTTTTGTGACCTCTCATCTTCGTCATGCGTATTTTGCCAAACTCCGCATCTTTCTGTTGCCACCTGAAAGTCTGCCCGAAATTTTGAATGGCAACCCTTATTTAATCCACGAGAATATCAGGGTCTCGTTTCTTCGTCCATATCCGGAAAGATGTTTAAAGAAATTCGAAAATATACAGTTAGTATTGCACACATTAAGGATTGAACCTTAAACTTTTACTTAGAAACGAAATTTTACCTTGCACTTTACCCTCAATAACTCTTGTAATAGATAAAATAATCGGTAAAATTCAGTAAAAAACTGACTGAACTAAAGCATGTTACACAATGGATTACCTGACTAATTAATTTATAGAATATTAGCAGGCAGTCCGGCGTTCCTTGCCAAAAAATACGCTTAAAAATTATATTTAAATTCATACCGATTTCCTATTTATTATGATTGAGCTAATTTTCTCTCGATTATGATATTGTTCTTAATATTTACTAGTAATTTTAAGAATTAAAACCTGACTTGAATGCTCGAAACCAGGCCATATAGCTCCCCAACTTTATCTGCTATCGCATCACCTATTTCCGTACATATACAAAGCTGGAAAAAATACCTCTCTTTAACCTATAACTTTTAATTAGCGTATGCGCACGAGCTACGGGCATAGTCAACTTACGCAAGAACAAGATCAATTTTGACTTATTGGAAGCTATTTTACCGGCTAAAACAAATCGAAAATGTGTTACATGCTAAGCACACCAACAAGAAAAGAGATTAAATTAGGCACCGCCAAAATTGGGGGGGGGGGCAGGTCAGTACTTTTTGACGGACCGTCTTTTTAAAAATCTAACAAAAATCAGGTAATTATCCGATCAATACGAAATTTTCAGCGATTATTAGGAGAAGAATGAACTTTATAACAGTGTACTTATTTTTCATAAACGATATTTATATATATATTTTTTTGCTTACAACCCCCCCCGTGTTTTGAAGTGAGAACAAATATGCTTAAAATAATCATCTGAAACTGAACAAAACATATTGTGTTGTTGTAAGGGACAGAATTATAAATTAAAAAAAAAAATTGTTTGCATACCTTATTTTGACGTCTGAATATCAGAACTTCGATTGTGTTTGATTATCCCGCTTTTGAGTTTTGAAGTGTGAAATTCGGTGAATATGTTAAGTAAAATAATTAATTTAAGTTAAGCAAAACAAAAAAAAATAATATTTATACGAAAAAAGCCATTTTAAAATTTTTGATAAATAAATTAACAATTTTTTTTAGCGAGCCGAATAATGCATGACCATTATTAAACAGGGCATGTTTTGAATAATCGATACAAAAAAAAATCGATAAATGTTGTGCCCTTTGTGTTAAAAATAGCATCATTTTTTTCGATCCCGTTTGAAAACGTTTGCCGCCTTTCGACTACGGTGGACCAAACGCGCTGAAATATTTTTTTTTATTCTGCTTTAAATTGCCCCCCCCCCATTTTGGGGAGTCTGGCCCCCACACACATACACATTAAAAACCAAACTCATACAAATGGTCACCCATCTGGTACTGGCCAGCCTCAGCTTAATAATACATTGAAATTTTCGTCACTGAAAAATAAGTTTTTTTGGCCTGTTTGGTCTTCTATAGTTTTCTTCTTATAATCCGCAAACGTAAACAGAGTCGATCTCGACTCTACATGGACGCGAAATATCTGGTTACCTATATGAATAAGTGGAATTATTTGAAATTCAGGTACTTATATTATAATATTTTTGCATATTCTCTTAGAAAATCATCCTAAATCTTAGTTAGACAATAAATAAATAAATTAATTATTTCAAAAACCTTTTTTTTAAATATTTAAGTACGTGTTTTGTGCAAGACAAAAAATGTCAATTGTTAACTTTTTGGGAAAATTTAAAATTTAAAATTTAATTAAAAATAGTAGCAAAAGTTTTACATTATTCTGTTTTCTATATGATAAAATTCAGGGTTTTATCTTTCTGGAAAAAAAAGTTACTCAGAAATAATGGATTTTAATAAATGTAATTTAGTTTTAAAAAACAACAACAACTTGATTTTGCGGCCATTTTTGGCGGTGCCTAGATTAAATCGTATATGTATTTTTTTCGAATGTTACAATTTTTACGACATCAACTGGTTAATGTTAAACTTTTTATTGTTCATATCTTTTCGAGGTTTGCATCTTGTCAGAAATGCAAGGTTAATACGTATATGAACATGTTTTCACCCTGTTATGAACGGTATCCCGCAGTGTGTCCCCTCCTGTTTTGATAAATGATTTTCCGGTGTTTATGACCTTTTTTGGGTCTGTATTTTGATAATTATTTTTTAAATTACGGTGAAAATTGTTAAACTTGAACAATCCTGAAACCGGACATAGTTTATTAATTTAATTTGTTTGTGTGTATGTGTGTGTTTTATTTGTTTCTGAAGTTCAAATAATTTGGTTGGATTTCACGTTTATTCTGTGTTCTTAATTCTCCCGGAAAAAAAGAAGTTTCGTATCTTGTGCATTCCCGGTGTAACTTATCGATTTTAATTTTGATCGTAGAAACCTATTGCTCTTAGAAATCTACTGTAATGCAGTCTTTTTCTGTACAGTTAAATAAAAAATAAGATAAAATAAAATAAATAAATTTATATACTCTACTAGTAGCTTAGGATGTTGGATATTGGTATTTATTATTGTGATCGTTTGTTAACACTTCAGAGAATTAATCAATGAAATGCTTTTCGGCGGGGATAACTCTAGATTACTATTTTAATTTATTTCATGGTATTTGTCTTTAAATTGTTTTAATCCAAAAATTTACACATACTTGTATTATAAGTCATCCTTAGTTCATTTTTTTCTTTATATCTTAATAGTTTTTGTATGTTAGGCGGTGTCTTCAGATCCTCATTTAACTGTTTATATCTCCGATCCCTGTGCAATTTCCTCACCCAGACGTTAACCGTCTTTTGTTCCCACAATGTTACGTTTCGATTTCCCTTGCAAATCTCTTTCCACAGGATTGGTCGTTACTAATATATACATATATACATATTTCTCTCCCTCTCTCTCTCTATCTATCTCTCTCACTATATATATATATATATATATATATATATATATATATATATATATATATATATATTAAAAGCGAAGTGGGGCATTTTTTTAAACCTTATAAAAAAAGATCGACTATAATGTAAAATGAAACAGGATCGACTAAAAGTAAGAAAAATAAATTGAAAAATAATAATTTACTGGCAACTGTTTCTTCTTACATTATAGTCTATCTTTTTTATAAGGTTTTAAAAAAATGCCCAGCTTATATATATAAATATATGTATATATATTTATATATATATATATATATATATATATATATATATATATATATATATATATATGAAAATCGAAGTACAACAGAATTGTAATAGTTTAAAAGCGAAGCTGGGCATTTTTTTAGACTACGAAATTTGTGCGTTCGTATTTTTTTTATTATACTCTCGACTAGCAAGTTTTAGAGTGGCTGCAATACTTTGTGTAATATATCTCTAGTTTTTCTTTCATTGGCCATGTACAGTGTTTTTGATGAAAAAAAAATTATTAAATGCATAATTAAACAACAAACTAAATTGAGCACATTAATTTTTTCGTCAACTCACTGCATATTTACTGAGACCATGAGTAAAAATAATCCAGAAAATGCATTAAAATGCATCACGAAAAACAAGCAAAAAACTATATTGTCCCCAACTTATTTTGGGTATTTTTCCTATTTCAACCCAGCCCTCATGTATAAGAGACTAATAAGATCGTTTCATTACAAACGATAAATTGATTCGAATTCAATACCATTCAAACACCCTATTTTGACACAAGTATGTATTTCTGGAAGAAAATAAAAATTAACCCAAAAAGGTGTGTTTTTTTTTTACTTCCAAAAAAACCCGGCTCTCAAGTCCCAAAATTTTCCCGGAGAAAAATATCACGTTTTTAGAAATTTTCAGCAAAATTTAAGGGAAGGAAAAGGTTCTGTTGTGAGAACAGCTACCAATATGAGAGCGATAGACCAAACAATCAAAACTAATACATATCATCATCTCAACAGTTTTAAACATTTCATCTTATCGGATTATTATACCAATTATATAGAATTTTTGTTCAAATGAAAAATAAATAAATTTGAAAACTTTAGAAAACCAAGTAATATTGATAGTTTTGTTATTAAATGAAAAGAAAATATATAATTAGTCGTACTAATTCCTATTTTGGTCACATAAATTCTTTCGAGTGAAATAATTTTTGCAGATCTTCGAAACAAATTATCCCTACTTAAATCAATGTCTAATAATGCTATAAAATTATAACTTAAAAAAAATAAGTTATAGCGGGGTTAGCACTGATGTATGACACAAGCCGCGATACACAGTTGCCAGACAATTTTTATTTTTCAAGGCCAAATGTTTAAGAAAACAATGTAATAAAAATGATACGTAAAACTTAAAGTTAACTTGTAGATAATATTTACAAATAGCGCGTGTCGTTAAATGCAAACAAAAAATAAATTTGTAAAAAAGATTTATCGCATCAAAATATAAGGAACTTGTTTATTATACGGGTGGGGCCATTTTGTGTTATTGGACATAATTAAACGACCGATAGGGGGCGCGACTTTTCAACCTATTTAAACAATAATTAAAACTATATCTTTTTTCATGGTTTTACTTTAATTCAAACAATTTTTTATTAAAATTCTATTTTTCTCTTAGGGCAACTTCTCTCCGTTAGATTTTTGAAAAAGAAAATCCAATGAAGCTTCAATTCAAAAAATGTTTTAAAATTGTGTTTAAAAACATCGAATGTTGCTTCAATTTGTATTAAAATTCCATTATCTTACGATTAGTTTCCGTTTAATTGTTTGAAAAACAATCCAATGGACCTCGAGGACAGAGTTAGACACAAGGTCGATTTTTAAGTTGAAGAGATGAACAAAAATAAAAAAGTGACTTTGTCTAGAAGGATCTCGAGAGAAAGCATGTTTTCTATCAGAATAGATAATACACATTGTCTTTAGCCAAAAATCCAAGTTAATTTTTAAATGTTTTACAATTATATTTTGATACATTTTTATACAATAACTTTTCGTTTTCAAGTATTAAGGTGTTATTTATTTTGTTTGGTTATTTTGTGTGTGATTTGACCAAGAAGAAATTATGTTTTATTAAATTAAGGCAAGAAACAATTTAAGGAATTTTTAGTAAATGTAAAGTTCAAGTGTGCTTCCCTTTTTTACATTATTATTTAGAAACCTTTTATTTAAAATGAGAGAGTGTGTTTTCTAACTATTCCAAAAAAAAATTGGAGACATTGCCCGTTACAATGGCGCCATCCGTATAATACATAAGTATAAAAAAATCAATGTTCGTTCAAATTCAACGTGAGAAATAATATCCTTTTAGACTGAGGATTTTTTTTTCATATTCGGAGTGCCCCCTTTTTTAGCGATATTTTCCCAACAGTAATAACCAACTTTTACCTTAAAATGAAATCCGATTTTATGCCCATCTTTGTAAGGGGCGGCTGTTAGTTTTTTAGGGGCGGTGTTTGATATGATCTGTTAGAGCAACACAAAACAACATTATAAAACTTGTTCTCTTAGATTTTCGAGTGTGCTGAAAACAAATATCGCATTTAAATTTTCCCCGAATGAATATTTTTCTGAGTATTAATAATAAAAAAGCACGCTTAATGTAATATAATGTAATTATTTATATTACACTAGCTTAGGTGCCCGCGTTGCCCGGATGTTTGGGGGGTAAGCAAAGAAAAGAAGTAGTAGTAGACAGGTCCACTGTAACCCGTGCCGCGAAGGCGGAAAAGAAAGTGAATGAAAGTCCGACATCTTAGCCGATATCTCCATTACGCGATCGGACGTCTAAATCGTTGAAATTAACCGAAATTAATCAACTTTGCAAAACTTTCGCTACAAAACGGCATAAAAGGAATTAATGTTTGAGCATATTTTTTGATATTTGTCATCCGATATTTCGGCTTCAAAATGATCCCGATATTGTCAGGGTCCGTTGATTCTCTCGAGAGATTTTGCGAGGCATACAAACAAACATACATACATACATACGTACATGAAACATTCCTGCATTTAAGGAGACAGGTAAGATTTATATTATAGAAGTGGTGGCTATTGTTGTAAACGAAAACGCACATATTTTCAGTTACTACTCGAAAAATACTTCTTTGCATATAATTGAAATGCGATAATCGTTTTCATCACACCAGAAACCTAAAGAAAACAATGTTTGAAGGTAGGTCTTGCGTTGATCTATCAAGGCACAATTATCTAATAAACATTACCCCTAAAAATAATAACAGACTCTTCCTCCACCAAAAAAGTAGCTATAATATGGGTGTCCATTTTACGTTAAAATTATATAGAAAAGTTATCCTTCACTTTTTTAAAACAATGATTTCTTCATATCTTTCTTGGAAACTACGCCTTTTCTGGAATTTTAAACTTTATATTCGTTTTCAGCACCTTCGGAAAATTATATTAGTTTTAATTTTAAATGATTTTTGAGTGTAAAAGCATAGTGCACTTTTACTAATATTTCAATCATAGTCATTTGCTTTCCTAGTTTTGCATATGAATTACAAAATATCTTATATTTCCCTAAAAACACTTTAAACTTCATGGAGGGAAGATTAAAGCTTACTGGTATGATTTCATATTATCTGTTATAAAGCAAGGGGGACCTTGATTCCAAATATTTCTCATATTCTATATCACCCTCTTTTAGAAATAGCGTACGATTATGAATATTTCCAATCACAAATAATATGTATACACGGTGAAATTTACTTTGTGTATGAAAACAAACCAGGGGAAATATACCATATGAGAAATATATGGAATGAAGTCTCTCCTTGCTGTTATTTCAAATCATTTGACACCATAGACGTAATTTTTTGTCTTTCCGGCATCAATGACCAAGGTTTAGGGAATATATCTATCTATCTATATCTATCTATCTATATCTATCTATCTATATATCTATAAAAACAGAGATGTGTGTGCCACAGACGATTTCTGATTGGTTAATCCAATAATCACATCTCCTAAAAAAGTATAGTTCTTACGCTCTGAACTTTACCATAAAATATTTTGGTCTTATTTATTGTCCATCTTGGAAGGGTTTAATTTTTTTCTAACTTGCGATTTACAACTTAAAATAATACGAAACTAACTTGCAATCTAACAATCGAACCTCCGACATCACGGCCCCCATTATGAAACTAAACTAAAAAAAAAAATACGCGCGTTCACTCGTTTTTTTGTGCATTTTTTTTTTTGGGGGGGGGCTAATTTGGCATAATAGTGTCCATTTAATAGTATTATCTTGAAAAAATAAAAAAATAAGGAAAATTACCAAAAAAAACAAACAAGAACAACAAAAGTGTGCCGTATTTTTAAAAGTTTTAATACGTTGTTTTTATTTGCTTTTTTTATTTCATCGGTGAAGAAAATGGCCAAACAGAAATTTTGAAGGCCAAACTGCTTTAAAAAAAGGCCAAATTCGCGAAATTTGGCCTCGCTATAAAAAAAAGGGAAATCCTCCTACTTGAACTTTCTGTTTAATTTCGCTTGTAGCGTTGATTTTCTTTCTTTTTTCGCTATAAAAAAATAACTACTTGATGAAATTACGTGATTTTTTCTGTAGGGTTTGGGTACTTGTGCAGTTTTCCATTGACATTAAAAAATGGAAATATTTAAAAAAAATATATATTGTACGTACTCGTCATGGGATAAAGTTTTCCTACAGAAAAAATCACGTAATTTCATCAAGTAGTTATTTTTTTATAGCGAAAAAAGAAAAAAATCAACGCTACAAGCGAAATTAAACAGAAAGTTCAAGTAGGGGGATTTCCCCCTTTTTTTTTATAGCGAGGCCAAATTTCGCGATTTTGGCCTTTTTTTTTAAGCAGTTTGGGCTTCAAAATTTCTGTTTGGCCATTTTCTTCACCGATGAAATAAAAAAAGCAAATAAAAACAACGCAATAAAACTTTTAAAAATACGGCACAATTTTGTTGTTCTTGTTTGTTTTTTTTGGTAATTTTCCTTATTTTTTTATTTTTTCAAGATAATACTATTAAATGGACACTATTATGCCAAATTAGCCCCCCCAAAAAAATGCACAAAAATTCGAGATTTAAGGTTTTGACGAGATAATTTAGCGAATTGTCCGGACTATTGCGAGATAACCATCCATTAGTTTTTCTTGAAATTTTGCCACAAATTGTATTTCATTACATAGATGTGCATAGTAACAACATTTTTTGCCGAAAATTCCCGTTGCGTCTCCAGATTTCATCGGTGAAGAAAAAGGCCAAACAGAAATTTTGAAGGCCAAACTGCTTTAAAAAAAAGGCCAAATTCGCGAAATTTGGCCTCGCTATCGCTTTCTGTTTGGTTAAGAATCAAGATGGCTGAATTAATTATTACTCGCTTATAAGACTATCATTACACACAAAAAAAATATAGATTTATTTTTGGGTAAAGTTCCCCCGGGTTTTCCTTTCACTTGAGTAAATAATGGTCTTTTGTTATATATATGGCGTACTATTATCCTTATATATATGATGTTTATGTTTATAACAACATCTTAATACGGCGCTGCTGATCCATAGTCGTTTCGACTGACGGATGCCACACACATGTTTAAGTGTCTGTGTGTGTCTGTGTGTCTGTGTGCATTTCCCTACGCTAAAACTCTGTCAATTTTAAGCCTAGAGATTCGAAATTTGATATACAGGGTACTGAGATTTGGGAAAATCGATGTGATAGGTTTTCGACAGAAAATTGGCGATTAAGTGGTCAATATTCAACGATTTGACCTTTGAGAACTCTACCAAACTCCTCCTGCAATTTTGGGTCTAAACATTAAACACGTGATATTTTAGATATAGATTCCTTGGACATGGATCTAACTTATTAACTTTACTTGATCCCTAAACAATAAATGTTAAGAGGTCATAATAGGGGTCAAAGTTATAAAAAAATTGACCTTTTTTTTCTCAGCATTAACCTCAAAACACCTGGGAAACGCCGGGCACCGATTGCTAGTATATATATATATATATATATATATATATATATATATATATATATATATATATATAAGAGCAAATTGTTAATAAAACATGTTTAAAACACTTTGAAAAGAAGTTAAAAACATTTAATTTGAAAAGTAAATTTTAATTTGAAACAGTTAATAAGTGGATAGTCATTAATCCCCGGAGTTTCGAAGAAATACTTTCCTTCTCATCAGAGGGAAGGAATTGGCAAAATGCGGGATCGGATTTTGCATGCAAAGGTATTTGATGAAACTGCAAGTAAGTCAAAAATCTTACTTGATAACAAAAAGTGAAGCATAGGAAATATGGTGAAGAAAAAGGTGATTTCACGTGAATGGATATATGAATTTATATATATATATATATATATATATATATATAGTAGAAGGGCGACCTTACGTAGCTCAGAATTGAATGAGTATAAACAAATGTCTTACTCTCTTATGATTTATTAATTCCTTGTTCATGTTAGGGGCACAGACCGGTGCACCGGAAAGAAGCTTCACTGTACAAAACCTACGGTTGATTTTATAAAGTTATTTTATATAATAGCTTGAATTTAAGTTTAAAACGCAAAAATAATGTGTCATCCTTCAATTGTACTGAAAACAACAACAACAACAACAACTTTCATTTTGCTTTTGTGATATCAAATAACATAGAGTTGATTTTATATGTCGCACTTTTCTACCTGAGCGGTGAAAATGGTTTGCAAAAAAAATGTAATACAAAAGTCAACCGACATGGTCTAAAATTACTTTAAACAGAAACATTTATTTGGAACGCACCTCTGCTATAGCAATCACATTATTGTTGATTTTAGACGCCTGGCTTTTCTGCATGTTTGGTAGTAAAACCTCTCAAATGTACCCATAATGTTAAACTTAATAAATCTTAAAATTGAATCAAAATCGCTTGTTTCTCCTTACAACCACTATTTTCATTTTCAATCATCAATACTTATCGAATACGTGCAGATATAAACCTTTTTACGAAGGGCTATTAATCACTTAGGTTTGAAATTTCAAAATAGAATATGCTAAGCTGTTTATAAATCCAAAGGAAAGACACTAATACACATAGCTTTTTCCTTATTTTAGTAGAATATATATATATATATATATATATCAATACATACCCCTCTCTCTCTGTATATATATATATATATATATATATATATATATATATATATATATATATATATATATATACATACATATATATATATATTCAAATGTGCTATTTATTTGACATAAACAATCATATCTCGCTAAAAATTCATGTTCAGGTCAGGCAGTTGCTTGTAACTAGGACACGTTTCAGGCGATATAGCTTATACAAAAGTTTATTCTATAATTAATATTATGCAAGAGTTTACAAACACATACATATGAAGTTGCCACGTATGTGCCATCTAGAATATAAAAAGAAATAACAGACTCTATTATATGTGAAGAAGAAGAAAGAAAAGGGGAAGAGTTAAGTTTGTATCAAAATAGAGAATAGAAACATAGAGGGAAAATAGGAATGGAAAGAGCGGAAGAGAGAGAGAAAATTACAAATAATGATAAGAAGAAGAAGAAGAAGAAGAAAAAGAAGAAGAAGAATGATAATAATCTTATTAACAAAGATATACATATAATCTAAAAACAAAGAAAATGAATAATAAAATCATAAATCAAATCGAGACAGCACAACACATCTTTTTATCATTACAGCTAGAGTAAAATCAGGCCAACAATCCTTGGCAATGTCTAGCTTATTTATAATATCATGGGATTGTTAGCGGAGATAATCATTCGCAAAAAAGAAATTTGGAAGGGAGTGGTCTTGATATCCAATGTGGAGTTTGCTTTGTCCGATCCTATATCACAGAAAAAAAAAACATTCTTCATGGACTTTCCAGTTCTTTTTATATGAACAGAGGTAAAAAAAAAGAACGCATGTGATTGTATACGTATCTAGATGAGTCATAGCCACGACTTTCTTTAAATGGCGACCAGACATTGGAACCCAGTCAGCAACAAATAATGAACACCTTTGATTCTAACTTACAGCCAGGATAGTGATTGTGTCGAGAGTCAATACCTGCAAAACGTAGAGAAGAACAATTCAGCTTATAAATGCGAAAGTTCAGTCTGAATAACTCTGTAAATTAAGATTAGCCCTGATCCCTTCGGCGGTTTAAGAGATGCATTGCTTTTAAAACGTCCCACATACACTACAAAACGCAAAGAATCCAAAATATGTATTAAAAATAAATAAATATAATATATAACATATGATTGGGATAAGTGTCTGGCGGTATCATTTAAGAGTTTCCGATTTTTCAGAACTTTCTAAAATCCAGCGCATACATCACTAAGATTCGACTGGTGACAGTAAATATTTCCTTCATACATCCACGAAGAGTTATCCAGATTAGTTGATTATCTCACTGATCGTTATAGTGACACATAATCGATAAATGGGTTTTAACTCTGATATAAATGGTAATTACGGCCGATTATCATTTGTCAGACATCTCGGAAGCAATTGGATTAAGATGAGTCAGTTAATATCAACACAGAAGTCTAAATCAACGTAGTTACTTTCGAAGTAAGATTTTAATCAATATTGGTTTAAAGACTATTAACATTCAATCAAATTATATATATATATATGTGTGTGTATGTGTGTGTGTATTTTGTGATGTAAATGTGTATTTGATTTAGTATCTTTACTTTAATATATATATCTAATATATATATATAAATATATGTGTGTATATATATATAAATATATATTTATATTTATGACTACTTCATAAAATCACATAAATTAATATATGAAGATATAATTTATGCGTAAATTTTCAGTATTTATTCAACAGTGTCAGTGCATAAGTAGAGCTATATAGTAAGTTATGAAAATGTGTACGGCAATGAAGCTTTATAGTATAATATATATATATATATGTGTGTATCTGTGTATATATAATATATATATATATATATATATATAAATATATATATATATACACGTATAAATGTATGTATTGCGATATACATATATACAATACGTTATGAAAAATACACATGCCATTTAATCTAAGCAGAATAACTTACTATAACTTACTATATACATATACATATATATATATATACATATATATATATATATATATATATATATATATATATATATATATATATATATGTATATATATATATATAGAGAGAGAGGGAGTAGGTGACACCCCCAAAAAACAAAAGCATAATAGAGGTCATCAAGAATATGTTCTGTAGAACGGAGAAAAAAGGGCAAACACCCTAGTGTCTTGGTGTGATGTTTTGAATATAATAAACTAGTTATGACCAAAGTTTCATTTAATTCGGACAAAACACTAAGAAACGGGGTCTAATTAGAGTTTGGGCCCATTTTTTTAGGTCACCCTATATATATAATATATATATATATATATATATACATATATATATATATATATATATATATATATATATATATATATATATATATATATATATATATATATATATACAGTCCTGATCAAAATCATCAGACCACTTAAGAAAGTAGGCGTTTACGAATATTATCGAATTTTTAATCAAACAAATGGTTGAAATCATTGCCAAAAGGGATCATATGATAGAAAAAAAATGAAATCTGCTTAATTGGAAACCTTAACCCTGATCTAATAATTATTTTTTTAGGATAATGATAAGACCACTTTAATAAAATCGGCTTGTTCTGAAAAAAATGAATACGAAAATAACTAAAAGCAACTTGTTAGCGGATAAAAAACATCTTACTAAATTATAAATGGCAAAAGATAAACCATTATCAGAGTTTGAGAGAGAAAGGATCATTGAGCTTGCGCTTAGGGGTGGACTCTCCCATGAATCCATTGCAAACGAAGTGAATCTCAGCAAAACGGTCATCACACATTTTTTAAGAAATCCAGATCAATATGGGCACAAAAAGAGTCCAGGTCGACCAAAAAAAAAAAATAACCCCATCACTGAATCGCTGTATCAGAAGAAGTTTAAAACAGAAAACTCCAGTAGGAGCTCAAGTCGATTGAAAAGCCAAACAGCAGCAGAATGTAGTCCTAAAACCATCAGAAGGCATGTGAAAATGAAGGGTTTCAATCATTTACAGCGACTGCAGAAACCACATCTTCTTGGACAGCACAAAATTAACCGACTTAAATATGCCAGCAAATACCAGACTTGGGATGAAGAGAAGGGGGAAAATGTAATTTTCTCCAATGAGAAAAAGTTTAATCTAGATTGTCCAGATGGATTTCAACACTATTGGCATGATAAAAATTTGTCCAAAGAGACTTTTTCAACTCGGCATAGTGGAGGAGGGTCTTTAATGATCTAGGGAGCTTTCTCCGTCAGCTGGGATCCTAAAGTTGCAAGTAGTGAAAGGCTGGCAAACATCATTGAAGTACATTTCAATGCTTGAAAATGCTTCTATCAGGACTGAAGGTCCACGTCTGTGTGGAAGAAATTGGATTTTCCAGCAAGACAACGCTGCCATACACACTTCTCGACAAGCACGAGAATACTTTTCTTCAAATAATATAGAATTGTTAGATTATCCAGCATGTTCTCCGGACCTCAGTCCCATTGAACATCTTTGGGGATGGATGACAAAAGAAGCGTTCAAGAATGGAACTCAGAATGATTCGATAAAGGAAATTTCTACTTGAGTTTTCAGTACATGGGGTAAAATTCCTTCGCAACTGATAAAAAACTTAGTCGCAAGCATGCCGAAGAGAATTTTGGAAGTAATTCGTAATAATGGAGGCTATACTAAATGCTGAATAGTACAACATCTATAACACAACTTGCCACTCATTTTGGAAAAGATTGCCTTACAAATGATACTGAGAACCCAAACAAGCCTGCCACTGACATAGCCCAAAAAAGTCGGAAAAATATACACTAGCCAATTCCATAGTGTTAAAACAGAAGTATGGACCAACCATAAACGGGCAAAATACCTACCGACTGAACTATCCCAAGAATATATTGATAGGGATGGTTCCCTGGACTGGCTCAAAAGAGGATCCCTCCAGTACGACCAAGAGAGGTTGATATTGGCTGCACAAGACCAGGGCCTCATGACAAACGCCTTCAAAAAGATGTGTGGTCTAAGCAACAATAATAAATGCAGGTTCTGTAGCACTGAGGTTGAGAGTGTGAGCCACCTGATTTCTGGTTGCAAAGTCCTACTTGGAGACGGTTATTATACAGATCGCCATAACGGAGTTTGCAAATACCTTCACTGGAAGATATGTAAGAAACGCAACATTCAGTGTAGTAAAAACTCCTGGGAACATATACCCGAACGAACAGTTGGGAATGACAACTACACTATTCACTACGGCTACATAATCCCTACTGCTACATATCTTGAAAACGCAGCTGTTAAACCAGATATAGTGATTTGGGACAGAGCAAACAAAAAAGCGACCGTAATAGAGGTCAGTGTACCCAATGATACAGGGCTTAACAGAGTTGAGAGGGAAAAGATAACAAAGTATCAATGACTTATGCATGATATGAAACGAAATTGGAAATTAAAGGACGTTTCAATTATACCAGTCATCATAGGAGCAACTGGGCTTATGAAAAAGAACTTTAAAAAGTACATAGCAAGCATACCCGGTGAACCAAGTGCAAGTGAAATACAAAACGATTGCACTGAAAGGGACGGCTAGAATCCTGAAAAGATCTCTTGGTTGGACTCACTAAAATAGGGGTAAATGTCAGACATCTGGTTGGATGTCCCATCCCCAAGAAGAAAAAGTTTAAGAAAAATGAAAAAAAGAGACAAATGCTGAGACCCTTTTTAGTAATTTATAATTGCATATTATTATTATTATTATTATTATTATTATTATTATTATTATTATTATTATTATTATTGCCTGTACCAGTATATGAATCTCTTATGCAGGTCTGTGATTGCAGGTGTGCGTGTGAATATATGCCCATATATATATATATATATATATATATATATATGTATATATATATATATATATATATATATATATATATATATATATATATATATTACACACACCCACACACACACACATATATATATCTATACACATATATATATATATATATATATATATATATATATATATATATATATTACACGCATATATATGTCTATGTCTACATATTAATTGGTTGGTTGGTTGTTTTGGTTTTACGGCATATCAACCCTTTTCAGGTTATTTAATGCTTAAAACAGTAATTTTGTATGAACATTTATTAATAGAGTACATTTGTTGTTTTTTTCCAAGTCGGTTTCTATTTAGCCCATAGTTGGGACCCTAACAAAGTTGAACTGTGATCAATGACAATCAAAGGGTAGCTCTACACTCCCCAAAGCTCGCGACCTGGGGCCTCTACATATTGAGGTATGTCTGTAGTTGTATATACGCATGTATACGTATACACGTATATGTACGAGTAGGTTAGTTTGTATATTACAGAATTTCAGGGTATAAGCTATCCTTGCTTTAAAGTTAAATATATATGTCTATGCATGCTATATGTCTGTAGGTGTGTGCATACCTGAGGTCTTACTGACTTTATATATAGTTTTGAAACACACGTGCATTAACGAACACAAACATAGTTATAAAGTATACTAATATAGCAGTATATTAGGCTGTAAGCTTGCATTTATGTACAAAACAGCTACACATAAAAGCGTGCAGAAAAATCGCTAATACTTAGATATATCTATATAGGTATGAAGATATATGCATGAGTTAAATATATATGAATGTGTGGTTGTGCGATTTGAGATAGAGATATATGCATGGGAGTAAATACTATTCATGCATTTGTGTGTGTGTGTGTGTGTGTGTGTGTGTGTGTGTGTGTGTGTGTGTGTGTGTGTGTGTGTGTGTGTGTCGTGTGCGTGTGTCTACATACGGGTCTATAAGTGTGTTTGTGTGCGCACTACAGAATATTACATTTTTATCGGTGGCGTCGATTTCAAAACTTAATCTAAATATTCAGAAATATGTGCATGAAAACGTATGTGTTTGGATGTGTGCGGATGTATATGTATATGTAGATTAATTTTTGGAGATATACAGTGCCGGCAAAAAGAAAGTCCGCACTTGTAATTTTCTCAAAAACAGTAACTTGAAGCTAAATCTTCATGATCTACATAAATGACATTCAAAATCACATCCTTACATCGGTCGTAGACATTTATGCTGAGAACACTACTATCTAACACCGTAAACGACCAAGTTCTCTCCGATTATCTCTCCTCTGATCTTGAGCAAGTAGTACAATGGGGAAAGAGGTAGCTTGCTACTTTTAATGTATCTAAAACCAAGTTTTTATCTTTACATCATCAACGCTCTGATCCCCATCTCGCATCAATTGAAATGAATGGCTCTCGTCTAGCGGAGGTCACATGTTTTGACAAGCTTCTGGTCTTGACCTTTGCTCCTGATCTGAAATAGAACCCATACATAAAATCCGTTGTTAAGGCCGCTGGGAAAATAGTGGGACCCTTCTATCGATCCAGTAGATATATCACTGCTGATGCAATTCTCTATCTATACAAGAGCCAGGTATGTCCAAGGATGGAGTACTGTTGTGGCTGCTAAAAAGCATATTCTGTTTTGATATAGTTCAAAATAGACTTGGTAGCCTCGTAGGAGATTCCCTTCTCTCTTCCCTGTAAATTCTTTCTCAAAGAAGAGATGTTGCAAGTTTGTCTCTGCTTAATTATTTTTTTCATGGCAAGTGTTCGTCTGAGCTCCAATCAATACCCCCTCGCAAAAGTTTCGTAACGATTACTTTATAGTCTAATTGGTTACTGTACACTCTTTAACCCTTATCATCGAGAGGATTCTTGGCCTTGATAAGTGGTGATGCCTTTGTAAAAAAAAGTAACCGTTCAAACAACCTATATCTCATTCTATTCGCCTTTGATTCCTCTATAATTTTACCTGGTTATATTTGACTTGTAATTGAAATATTCTAGTGTACACCTCAATTTAAAAAAATAACTTCAAATTGATGAGACGAAAAGAAAGTCCGCAGAAACAAATTCGCTTAAAACCAGCTTTAATTACTGCCCCTAAATCCGTTTAAAATATCAACCAACAGGCAGCAAAGCACGTCTAATCGTAATTATTTTTGCTCCAGATTATACAACGTAACATTTAGTCCATATGTCATGACTTCCTCTTAGTGATCGTCAGGAGCTTAATTATCTCTATCTTTCTGGTTTATCCAATCGAGAAATCGGCTGCAAATTGAACTGTGGGGAGAAAACGGTACGAAAGACTATGCAAAAGCACCAAAACACGGCAGTGTTCGTGATGGCCCTAATCTTGTCGTACTGGAGTTACTTCTAACAGGGAATGCAATGCTATCAAGATCGAAGCCTAAGAAACAGATTTAAAACGGCTCCCCAAATACAACAACTGTGCAATCCTGTAAAAAGTGCTCTCCCTCTACTGTCAAGAACAGATTTAAGGAATTTGCGAGGATATGTTGCAAGACGCAAGCCAATGATTTCTGTAAAGAACAGAAAACGCAGTCTGGACTTCGTCAGATGCAATGAAGATCATGGCTTTTCCTATGAGTCGAAAGTGCTTTTTAGCGACGAAAGCAAATCTAATAGGCTAGGCAGTGATGGTAGACAGTACGTCCATCGGAGGAAAGACGAAGAATTTAATCCTAGTTTCTCAGTTTCAACGCTGTAAGGTGGTGGAGGTTCAGTTTTGGTATGGGGCATTATTAGTACCAATGGTCCAGGGCCTATAGTTCGCTTGCAAGGTCGAATTAATTCGACCAAATACATTAATATGTTTACTGAGCATTTTCTACCCTACTTTAGTCGGAATTTCGATGATACTCCCATCTTCATGCAGAATAATGCTCCCATTCACACAGCTGGCAATGTCAAAAGGTTCCTGCAAGAGTATGGTATTCCGTGTTTGGATTGGACTGCACAATCTCCAGATCTCAATCTTATCGAAAACGTATGCTATGATATCAAGCAACAGCTACTCAATGATAAACTTTCAAATTTGAAAGAACTTTGGACTAAAATTATAGAAAAGTGAGATGGCTTTTCTCCGGAATATTGTTGCAGTCTAATTCAAGGAATTCCCAAAAGATTGCAGGCTGTCAAATTGCAGAAGGGCTATGCTTCTAAATATTGACTATTTCATTGTGTTTCTGTTGTATTTGTGTAGCATTAATGTCTTAACGTTACATTTAAATAACAATTTTCTATTGTGGGGACTTTCTTTTTGCCTCCTAAATTTTAAGTTATTTTTTTTTAATTGACACGAATACTAGATACTTCGATTAAAAGCCAAATATGAACAGGTAAAATTATAGAAGAATAAAAGGCTAAGTAAATGAAGTATAGTTTATTTTTAAACTGTTGCATTAAATTTAGCTTAAATTTACAGTTTTTGAAAAAAAATATAATTGTTGATTTTCTTTTGGCCGCCTGTATACATGTGTGTTGATATATTCTTGTGTGCATAAGCCTCTGTGCATATCGTGTTGCGTGTTTAGTTACAGGGATAAAGAATACAGAGCAGTTAGAAAACGGCATTATGTCAAGAGGACTAGGCACTAGATTTGTAAGAGTACGCACATGTTGTTAGCAAGTTAAGGTCAAGCCTGACACATCCTTTAAAAATACCTATTGAAATTAAGTTGGTGTTATGTACAAGTAAGCACGACAGTTCCGCAGGAACATTGAGGGGACCACCTTTTTGCAATATGTTTTTCTGTTCCACTATGTATCCTCCTATGTGCTTTGTCTTTTTTATCTTTCCCTCCATGCATGGCTGTCCACCGCTTGCTGACGATCCCATCTATCTACTTTTCATTTACCTTGGATTCCTCGTTTCCCTCTCTCTCTCCGATATTATTTGGATACTTTTTTATTGATCGAAGTAAGCACCATCAGAATCAACACATTCTTTCCAATGCAAAACAAGTGCATTTATGCCAGTAACACCAAAACTTACGTTTTGGTGGCGATAAAGTCGCTAAAAGCGTTTTTGTTATTGGTTAGATTTGGGGCGTATTTCTTCAGGCATTTCTTTGGTTGTCCTTCAATTCGTAGTTAACATTTATCAATTTTTTTTTGTCTTTCCAACGTCTCTCAATTAGTAAGACATCATCGTATAAGTAATATCTAATTCAGCAGACTGAGGCTCTTAATTGATCGATTCATGATCAGCGTCATGAATTTTTTTTTAAACCACCATTGTGGTGAGTGTTTAGTTGTGATTCCTGGGTAAAATACTCCATTGGCCTTGCAAGTTGACTATGCAGCTTTTCGGCCTAGCTTGAATTGAAATAAGAAAGTTGTGCGAATTTGCTTTTTTCACCTTACATTTAACGTTCTGAAACAATTTTTTTAACGTTTTTAAGACGATTGTAATTTACATGATAAAATAGGGCGGCGATCGGCCTTAAAAATAGCGTATAAACTAAAGGTAATCCAAAAATATCTCATTTTTAAATCCATTATTTAAAATCAAAATTAAGCATACCGCAATAACCTTTTAATCTATTTGTCAACCTTATACTTTTCTGGATTAGCTGGCGATTATCAATTAGATTGAAGTTCTATTCTAGACTATAGAAATTATCAACTAAAGACAACATGAAATAATTTAGTTATTTTATTAAAAAAAAACACTAAAAGCTTCGGCTAGATAATAACAGCGAGTAAAAACAGTTGTTAGAAGTTTTATTTGCCAAACTAATATACGCCGAGAAAGAAGACAAAAGTAATACATCATTTAAGTAAACACGAGTAGAGGCTACGTCTAATTGAATGGTTGAATTAATAAGTACATTAACGTTTTAGATGCTATGGTATTATGGGGAAATTGATGCTGACATTTTTTTTTAATTGAACTTTTTAAAAATTAATCATGAGATTAAATTAATTTATAAACACTATTTCCTATTGAAAACGGTCCAAATGATGTCAGTTTTAATTTTAGAGATAAAATTAAGTTTTACCCTTGATTGAAATCATCAACTCGATTGGATAATGCTTGTAAAAATCACTATAAAAGCCATGCTCTTTTTTTTTCACGCGAACTTAATTAAGTAATATTCGTTAATACTGAAATATGCATTTTAATTTGTTTATGCTAACATTCCAGGTTTAATTAATTTATAGAAGAGCGTATATTTGTTAAATGTATCAATCTGTTGATCATTGTAATGTTTATTATTTGGTGTGTAATACATATATAATTAACATATAAAATATCAAACTGAATGTCTCTCCATTCATAGCATAGTAAATGGCATTAGTTGCAAGGCCGGTGTGAATATACCTCTTAAGGATAAAAAGTTTCCGTTGAAATAAGTCACTACTAACGAAATAATATTTAAAAGATGATTTATACCCATAATTTTAGTCGAGTTTAAATATTTTATATTCTGAGATGTATTTTTTTATTAATCATAATATTTACAGATCTATTTAAATGTTGTATACACTATGTTTCCTATGCAATTCTAGGATCATTTCTCATAAATCCCAAACTGTTTAATAGAATTGTTGTTTATCTTGCCTGTCAAAATTATTTTTTTCTGTTAATGTCTCTTGTTTGGGTTTCATAAATATTATATAAATATTCCTAAGAGATATAGCATTGCCTTTAGGGAATACTCTGTTTATTAAACGGCAGATGCTAGTTTATCTTTTTATCAAAATATTCTGACAACTTTAATTTCCGCCAGTGTGTATGAGTACAAACCCATGAGATGTTCATATTTCCTATGCAGGTGATATATAATCGAGGTTTATTTGTTATTATTTTATATTTACTCAGAGTTTTCTCGTCAGATGTGATTTATTGTGACACGAAAAAAAAAAAAAACGAAAACTTTCCCCAAAGTTCGGAAAACACAAAATCTTAGCTTAAAAGAATTCAGTGGTAGATCCCATTATCATTGTAACTCTGTTGGAGTTCACCTCACGTGAATTTACTAATGATATTAGGCTGATAAGAACCGCTAATATTTTTGTGTATGTGTGAATGACAAGAAACTGCTGAGAATTCCAGTATGTTGCGTTTCATTCGTTGTGTAATCTCACGGTATTTATTTGCTCCCCCACCGAGCAAATTACGCACAAGGCCGATTTTTTATATGAGGAGTGAAGGGGAAATGGGGACAAACCCCCCCGGGGAGTAGGGGAGCTGGATAGTGACAATTGGTTTGAAGTGTTATATGTGGAGTTGCCCCTACATATGGTCTTTGTTTGCAGTATCTGCCGGAACAGATACTACACTTGTATCTTGGCTGTATTTATTTGCTTCTGAGCAAATTAGGCACAGGTGCGTTTTTTAATGTGGAGAGAGAGGGGGGAGGGGAAGGCAAAAGGGGGCCGGCTCCCGATAGGTGGTAAATGAGAGCTGGATAGTGATTGGCCAGTTGGTCCCTGTAGGGTTGCCCCTACATGGACCAGAAGATTGCCACAAGGACAATGGTCTTTGCTTGCAGAATCTGCCGAAATAGATATTACACTTTGATCTTGGCCCGAAGGGCTTGAACAACAAGGGTGTTTATTTGCTCCCCCACCGAGCAAATTAGGCACACGGCCGAGTTTTAATGTGAGGAGTGAAGGGGAAATGGGGACCAACTCCCCGGGGAGTAGGGGACCTGGATAGTGAGAATTGGTATGAAGGGTTGCCCCTACATTGACCAAGGTCTTATATGTTGAGTTGCCCCCACATATGGTCTTTGCTTGCAGCATCTGCCGGACAGATATTACACTTTGATCTTGGCCCGAAGGGCAAGAACAACAAGCACGGTATTTATTTGCTCCCCCACCGAGCAAATAAGGCACAACGCCGATTTTTAATGAGAGGAGTGAAGGGGAAATGGGGGCCAACTCCCCGGGGAGCAGGGGAGCTGGATAGTGACAATTGGTATGAAGGGTTGCCTCTTCATTGACCAAGGCCTTATATGTGTATGAGAATATATAGGAAATTAGAAGCGACGTAGTTGTTAGCATTACATTTAAACTTTTCTATATTAATACTGTCAATAAAAGTACGCCACATGGAAGACAATTCTAACAGGTAGCAGTCTGAGGCAATAAATTATTACAGCAGAAAGCTTACCGAGATCTAAAACCATTAGCAGTTCATCGCTAGACGTTTGGTGTTTGTCAGGTTAGTCAGGTTTATGTAGGTAGAGCATTGTGAGTTCATCAGAAAACAGTCCATTACAGTACTTGTTAAAATACACATAGCATCATCTATGAGTCGGGATTTGAGTCATACTATGCTCACAATGTATTGTTGCAATATTTAAGTACATGTGTCATATATAATGGGTGGTATGTGTAAAAGAAGTTCATTGATGAGCGAAAACCTGAAGTGTCACCTAGTGAGAAAGAGAGAAACGTATTTCTCTTTTGCAGACGAACTGATTGTATTCAACCAGCTCTTGAAGAAATACTGCTGTATTGTTCTGTTTTTACATTATACAAAATCCCAGCTGCAAAGATGTTTACTTCAGGATGCTACTATTGAGAAGATATAGAGTTATGTTGAGAATGTGGACAACATGCAGACCGTGGTGATCAAAAAATATCGTACAGAATGGTCCAGACTTCGAAACTATTTTCATAATACTGACCCATGTTTCAGCTAATATTTTTTTTCGGAATGCATAAAGTGTTATTATAATTATTATTTTCTAATATAGGTAACTAAGTAGTTACATTAACGCTTCTTTAATGGAAATCGCCTGAGACAAAGCATGAAACCATTTGATGCAAAAAATACTACTTCGAGGTCAAAAAGATCCCAACAATAAATATCAATTTGAAAAGATTCACGAAATACAGCAATTCTTCCATCTTTGTAAGAAACCTCATCTATGAAATATTAGGATAAAAGAACAAAATAAAGAAGCGACAGTTATGATGGTGCCGGATGTAAACACAACATCAAGTTTCTACTCTAATTAAACTGGAATTTATTCTGCCGTATCATATTTCCGGCTGTTCCATTAAATTTCTACTTGCCAAAGAATGGGGAGTGCTAATCTCAGTCTTAATATGACAACTGCATATTTAGTGACATCATCTGAATTCGTGTGTTTATTTTTTGCAATTTCTCGCAGTATTTTGCGAAGATTCTCAATCCTGCCTGCACTCATCTATAAATTACGAATATGAACGTTAGTTTTAATCACTGTAGACCCTTAAGATGTTGGAAAGTCAAACAAATTATATATATATATATATATATATATATTTATTTATATAAATATATATATATATATATATATATATATATAATTGAAAATGTTTGCGTGTGTGCCTGCGTGTCTGCCTGCGTACATTTCCCTTACAAATGACTGTAAATTTTGGGTCTACTGACTCGAGATTTGGCATAAGGGGAATTGGGGTTTGGGAAAATATTTTTGATCGGTTTTTGGCCAGAAACTTAGCTGTTAAGGCGTCAAAATTCAACAATTTGACCTTTGAGAACTCTACCAAACGCCTCCCCCATTGTTGGGTCTAAACACTTGAAATTTTATATACAGGCTACTTGGACATGGATCCAACTGTATAATTTTATTTGAGTCCAAAACAATAAATTTAAGGGGTCAAAATTAGGGTCAAATTAAAAAAAAAATAACCTCTGAACTCACTATTATATCAATAAACCAATTTTAGGTCTAAACATTTGGACCTTTACATAAAGTACATTCAGACATAGGGCAACATTTTTAATCGTTTTTCTTGCTGAGCATTTGGCTTAAAAAGGGTCAAAATAAAATATCTTACTTTTGCGGTCTCTAGTAAACTATTAAGCCAATATTGTGTCTAAACATTTAAAAGATTACATAAACGGCATTCAGACATGCAGGAAGATTTTTAATTAGTTTTTGCGCGATCATTTTTCTGTCAAAAATTCAAAGTTTACAGAATTTGCATTTGCAGACTCTACCAAACTCATCCGCCAATTTCGGGTCTGAACACTTTAAATTGTAGATGAAGGTTACTTGGGCATGGGGCAAACCTTTTAATTTCATTTGAACTCAAAACAATAAAGAAGGGAACATACTTGGGGCCAAAGTTTAAAACAATTGACGTCTGCGGTCTCTACCTACTTTCTCTATTGTAGTTAAGGAAGCCTATTATATAGAAAGGCATTATCGTACACATTCAGTCTTTTTCATATATACATATCAACATAAAGTTATGATCAGTACATGGGGCCAGAGAAAGGCCTGGCGGAACTGCTAGTATATATGTAAACTGCTGATCAAAAATTTAAGACCACTTAAAATCTTTAAAAAGAAACCTTTTTTAAAGGATAGATTTTAAACTCTTCAGACTTAAGGTTAATAATACCACGATCTAAAAGGTTATGCAAACAAAAATGTATATTCTACATTTTTTATTTAGAAATTTGCATTTGTATTCAATTAGGCTTTTTAAACATGATCAAAATTATAAGACCAAGGGTATAAACTTGTTAGATTTATGGTAATTCTAATGTTTTTAGTTCAGTTAGAGATTAGCAATCACTGTGTAAAGGTGTTACAATGCCTTAAGAAAGAAAATTAAAGTTGAGCGCTCTCGAATTCTAGAATTCCATGAGCAAGGTTTGTCACAGCGAGCGATAGCCACTAAAGTAATCGCAGTAAAACTGTTATATGCAACTTTCTAAAGAACACTAAGAATTATAAAAAAAAAACAAAATACTTTGGTAGGTGCACCCAAAATTTCTCCTGCACTGAGTAGGAGAATCAGGCGGGTGGTTATGAATTACAGAAAACTTTGTAGTCAAATTAAGGCGGTTAATGATGCTGATTGATGGCACTTAAAACGTTGGTTTCACTTGACTTGGCCTTGTGGCCAAGATCAACGTGTAGTATCTGTTCTTCAGATACTGCAATTCCATTTCTTGTTCTCTTTCGGTGGAGGAGCAGTCCTTCACGAGTGGGACAATTTTTATTTTTGTACCTTTTCTCCACGTTAAAAACGACCCTGGCATCTAACACTGTCCCTGGAGAGGCATTGTAAATAGGTATAACAAAAAGTCATGGTAAATAAAAAGCGTAAAGAAATTCCTCGATTGCTTCCACGTCACAAAGCGACCCGCTTAAGATTTGGTCATAAATACCAAACCTGGGACGTTGGGAAGTGGCCGAAAGTTCTGTTTTCTGATGAGAAAAAAGCCAAGTTAGATGGTCCTGATGGCTTCCAGTGATATTGGCATGACAAAAACATGCCCCCTGAAATTTTTTCCACACGTCATAGTGGTGGAGCGCCCGTAATAGTATGGGGTGCCTTTTTTTACAGAGGGACGATCGACCTTCAGGTTGTTCAGGGTCGTCAGACAGCAGCTGGTTATGTTAGCATGCTACAAAAAAAGTATCTTTGATGATGGAGGGTCATCGTTTGTGTGAGGATGGATGGTTATTCCAACAGAATAATGCCGCAGCCCACACTACTAGACCGACCTTGAGGTTTCTACAAGAAAATAGAGTCTATCTCTTGGGACATCCTGCATGCTCAACGGACTGGAACTCAATTGAAAATTCTTGGGGATTGATGACGAGAGAAGTTTATCGAAAATGAACTTCGTGAAACCATCTACAGAAACTGGAGCAGGATCCCCTGCACCTTAATGGAAACCCTTTTTTCTAGCATGCCCAAATAATTGTTGAAGTCATCAAAAGCAATGGAGGTGGAACTCATTATTAAGTTTGATTGTTGAATGTTGTCATACACATTTCATACACGTTTTGTACAATTTAATAGAATTTTAGTCTCTTATCTTATAATTTTGATCATGTATAAAAAGCCTAATCTATATATCTCTAAAAGTGAACGTCTCTGTGTGTCACTGTGTCTGTCTGTCTGTATACATTTCCTTACTCTGTCAATTTTTAGTCTACAAACTCGAAATTGGATATACAGGGTATTGAGATTTGGGAAAATCTATGTAATCGGTTTTTGGTCAGAAATTTGTCTGTTAAGGAGTCAAAGTTCAACGATTTGACCTTTGATAACTCTACGAAACTCCGACAATCTTGTGTCTAAACACTTGAAATTTTACCTTGGACATGGATCTAACTTAATAAGTTGATTTGAGCCCAAAACAATAAAAGTTAAGGGGTCAGAAAAGGGGTCAAAGTAAAAAAAAATACCTCTGCGGTCTCTTCCAAATTAGTCAGACAATTTCTGGTCTAAACATTTGAAATTTTACAAAAAGGGTATTCAGAGATTGGGCAAGCTTGGGGGGGGGTCGAAAATGTTTAGCTACCAATATATAAATGTATGTATTTTTGCATGTATGCCTAAAACTTTCGACAGAAGCGACGGATTTTACGAAGATCAGAATCGTTTTAAAGGTTGACCTTTCATACGACAAATATCGAAAAATTGGCTAAAAACATTAATATCTTCACCTTCAACTAGGGCCTGTTCTACACGGGGCTACTTTTTTCGCCCATATTTTTTAAAGTTATCCTCTCCTTTAGATTGTCTAGCCTTAATTTTAAAAATGTCGCTTCAGGTTAGGCGGTGGTCGTAACAGCATAGACGTCAGATTTTACCCCGTTAATTTCCTCTATCGCGGTACGGGTTCGGGCCTGCCTTCCTACTACCACTTTTTGTTTGCTTTTCTTTTTTTGTTCAACAGACATATCAAAACACCCGGGCAACGCCGGGCTCAAATGCTAGTATATCTATAAAATCGAACGTGTCTGTGTGTCTATCTGTGTGTATGTGTGTTTCAGTATCTTCTGTCTGTGATCATGCCCCTACGCAATAACTCTGTCAATTTTAAGTCTACAGACTCAAAATTTGATATACAGGGCAATGAGATTATGCAAAATCGATGTGATCGATTTTCGGACAAAAGTTTCGCTGTTAAGGAGTCAAAGTTAAACGATTTGACCGTTGAGTTCTCTACCAAACCCCTCCGACAATTTTGGGTCTACACACTTGAAATTGTAGATATATGTTCCTTGGACTTAATAACTTGATTTGAGCCTAAAGCAATAAATTTTAAGAGGTCATAATAGGGGTCAATGTTTTAAAAAATTAACCCTTTTTTTTTGTTTATGCTCAGCATACACCACCAAACACTCGGACAACCCCGGGCTGAAATGCTAGTTTAATATAAATGTAAAGTAAAAAAAAAATATTTGGGATGTAACTGTATGTTTCCGTAACCTTTTAGATTGTAGTATGTCTAAACTTAAGTCGGAAGAGTTTAAGATCTATCCTTATAAAACTTTTTTTTTAAAGATATTTTAGTGGTCTTACATTTTTGATCAACAGTGATGCCATCTTCAGTTTTATCCGATTTTTCACGTTTTTATTTAATATTATCCTATTGTGTTTTCTGTTTCTAGTGATTATTTGTGTTTTCACTTAGATATCGCAAATTACTTCATGTTGCTCATTTTTTCCTGACTATGGATAATGTTTATATAATTCTATTTTTTGTTTAATATACAAGTTCACGCAACTCTGAAACTAGTAATTTTATAGTCATGTTCCTTTTGGCCACCTTATTACAAGCATACAGTTTTCTGTCATTCTCACTGGAAACTCTTTTACACTTTTGGTTCTTATATTCTTTATTTCAATCGTCTTTGTCAATATTGACTTCAGTTTTTTTTTTCAAGGCTTCTCAGGATGAATTATATTTTTTCTGTTAGATGATTTCTTTCATTCGTCTTAATAATTAGCATTGGCCCAGTATTTATATTTCCTTTGCACTGTTTCACATAGTGTTTACCATACTGCTTTTGTGGTAGCTCATAAAGTGTTATTCTTTTTCTTATATATCTGCAGAATCTTATGACTACTTCTTCTGTTTATTTCTTATACTATGCGCAGTTTTTACATTAAATGTATAGTTTTACGCGTTTATACCTGACGTCTACGTTCATATATGTTTTTATAACGGCCCGTCTTGTTTCTAAGATATAAAATGCATGCACTTATCGATAAGTGTGATAAACTACATTATCTGTGTGCAGGTCTCCGTGATCTCTGTATAATGTACGGCCATGCATATTGGTAAATATATATGTTATCGCCAAATAAGCGGGTGTATATTCATTCAATAACCAGTTCACAAAACGCGGTTAATAAAGTACAATGGCAGTTCTTTACTAGACGGTTAACACTTTTTTTTATAGTGGCACGTACCATTTTGCTCTGGATCTCTCTTTTGGGTTTCCTGAAGTTGCAAAAAATATTTACCCCGAAAGGACACAGAACTCCAGACTATATTTTATATAAAATGTATTATTTGAATGTGCCCCGGTTTAGAGTTGCACACTTTCTTATCTCTAGATTGTGCTATATTTTTCACCTCTATTCTTCTGTGAACTTTAGCGACTGTATCCTCTGACCACAATCCAATTACACCTCGCTTCTAACGGACTCTCTTTAACTCTCGCTTTTGACTGACTAACGTGTATATATGAAATAAATTATCCCTTTATGTTTTAAACTCAATGATGTAAGAGACTAATCTGTTTGTTATTTATTTGCGGACTATTTTCATCATCTTTATAATTGTTGTTTTCACGACGTTTCGGCCAACTATTCCTCTGGCCTTCGTCAGGTTATTAACCGGGACAGGATAGAAATGCCGAATCTTCAACTGTATCCTCAGTAATAACTGTCTTCCATAGTTGCTGCTGTCTCATCACAATTTGACCAACTAATCATCTTGCCGGCTTCATCTTCAAACAATGCTCACCTGGAATTGTAGAGATATAATGTGTCTATTCACTCCGCCACGCGTTCCGTAGAGCGATCAATTTTATATTTTTTTTCTTATGAATCCACTTTTTTGTTATCTGATATTCCATTGTCGGGTCGCTATCGAATTTATTTATTAACCGCATTTGGTGAAAGGATATGTTGGCCCAAAATGCGGAGCGAAGACAACAACTACGGAAGGCCACAATTACTAAATATACAGGTGAAGATTAAGCTTTCGTATCCCGTCGCTGTTAACAACCTGACGAGAGCTCGGGGGACAGTAGAACAGAATGTCGTGAAACAAGAAATATAAAGATGAGGATAATAGTTCGCAAAAAGATAAATAAAAATATACAAATTACTCAAAAACAATGCCAATAATTAAATAGTGCATTCTAATCTGATTGTTGCTCCAACACAAGTCTTGTTATCTATCTACGTTCCAAACTTTCCTACTATTCAGTATCACAAATTCCCTTACGACTTAAATTATTTGTTTTATTATCGCACCATTCAGCTTGACTGTGAAAAAATACTCTGAATTCTTCCTATTTCGTAACATCTATATCTCTATACAATAATAATTTCGTGTACGTCATTTGACGATGCTCGGGATTGTTAATACAAAACAAACGTAACACATTATCATTTCAAGCACGTTACATATATTCAGATGTGGTGCTATAATACTAGACGCGTGTGTAAAAGTATCTAGCTGTCCATTAACCTTAATACTTACACTTTCTATTGCAGTATCATTATTATAGACAATATTATATAGTTATTTAACTCTGTGCCAATCGTCTGTAAAGTATGCAATCATTGTGTTGCCAATGTATTAAACTAAGAGAATAAGTTCACGTATTACTTGATTACACGTTTCCTGAAACTTACCAACTTGATAATTTTGGATTTTCTCACTGACACTTCACCTGCTGATGTAAGATAGGAATGTGCCTGCCGAAAAAAATACAAGGGCTTAAGTGATGAACATCTCTCCAAAAAGATGTAAATTAACGGCCTAACGACAAGTCGGGCAGAATTTTCCGCGTCATGTTTAGACACTAACCGCCTCTCAGGAAAGACAACCTCTATGCCACATAGGGCTAATGAATGGAAAATTGTTCCCAAATCTAGTGTAGAACATTCTACTACTGAAAAGAGGAATGATACAGACAAAAGTTGCTACGGCCAGATGGAGTTTTAAAAAGGTGTGTAACGGTCTGTAAATGGGAGGAAAGGGGCAATACGATGCAATACTACTACATCATATCTTTTGATTTAGTTATATATTAGACACGTCATCAACACAGTCTGCACCATTTTGTGTAGTGCCACACCTTGCAGGAGTCTTGCTGAGGCGTTGCTCCGAGTACATTAGGATTTCCACCATCCCAGGTCTGTCCCATTAGTCTTTCGGGTGAGGAAGGGTATTATTACAGCATGTGTCGCCCATACTGGGGAAGGCCGACGGAGTTAACCAGGTGTTTTTTTTAATTCTAGCTGTACGGGCGCTGAACTGACTCGTCCCATCTTTTGATCTTGTGTCACATATTCATGTATTGGGGAAAAAGTAATTATCTATGGCGTTTGCTGTCCTTTTCCGCCAAACAAGTGTAGCCATGTTTGATCATGTCGACGGTCCTGTTTTTAAAGTAGGGCAAAACGAGTAAAAGGGCAGAATAGGTTCATCAGCAGAACGATGGAACAGAAAATAAATACAAGAGAATACAAAGAAAGCTAAATTATAAAATTTTTGAAGATTGTGGTGGTAGCGCGATTATGCGCTTATTCAGTTTAACTAAGATGTGTTATTTTGTTTTAAGAGTTACGTTGAGTTTTACGATAGTTAACGAGTGCTAGGAAAGATTTGCGCACACTGTTTGGTTTGCGATGTTAAACGACTGGTTCAGGTAAGTCACAGTCAAACTCAGATCGTGGTTTGTACCGGATAGACAACACTTACAGAGATCCTGATGAGTTGATCACCCAGCTGAACAGCGAAGTATTTGCCGTAATCTCAACATAAGACACAGGTGTTGGCGTTATCACTCAGAAAGAAGATAACGTCACACACAGAGCACAAGTGATGTTAGCAGAATGGTAGAAGTTGGTGTATTTTTGTGTATTTTATCTTAATTTTAATAATTTGTGAATTCGTGCAGACAGACGACGATACCAGGGAGTAGAAAACATGAGGAAGAGATGCCCACGTCCCACAAACTTGGGCTCGGCAGCGGTTCTCGAGGAAATGTGTTCCATGTGATGGCACACAAATTAGTATATGAATAATGAAAAGCGCTTACTGAAAAAGTCCACGACTAACATATAATGATATGCTTCAAAGACACGAAAACAAAAAAAAGTCATTATTACGCGCGTAAATATAAAAAATGCATCATCAGAAAATAAGTATTAGCGTTATGTCGCACTTGTATATCATTAAATATCACACTCAGTGTAGATGTGTACATGGTTTCGTGTTAAATATTATGATTACCGTCAAACCTGGGAGGCTAAATTAACACGTATGCTTTCTATTGCACTATTCACTGTAATTACTTGGATGCTGACGAATGCACTTTGTCTTGATCATCTCGAAAACAATTTCCACTTTTCGAGTGCCTTGCACGGTCTCTAAAGGGCCAGTCTTAGTGTGACAGCTATAATTGCTAATGTAATGTTTCCCCGGCAAGAAAATTACAATAATCTGTCTTAATGTATTTCCAAGCCTTATCTACTACTCTCAGCTTTCTGTACGTTTAATATAGTGTGACACAGGACATATTACCATCCCTATATCGTTCCAAGACGAGAGTTTCTGTCAGTCCAATAGAGCAACCCTATTTAACATAAAAGTCACCACTTATCAAGACCCGGATGCCACTCGAGGATTAGGGTTATAGATAATATTGTAGTAATCGTTAGTAATGGAAATTTTGTATATTAGATTACTTATGGGGGCGGTTAATCAAGAATTTATAAGATTGGACTTGAAGGCAATCAAGTTGTAGTCAGCTATGAAGCAGGCAAATGGAAAAGTGTTTCATAGGCGTGCAGTTCTAAGAAAATAAGCTTTGTTCATGGAAACCTCTCGTAAGGTAACTAATATATATATATATATATATACATATATATATATATATATATATATATATATATATATATATTAAAACTCCAATCGTTTTGCGTAAGCATTGAAACCGGTTATAAACATTGTGAAAATGCGTAAGCAAATAAAAACTTTGTGATCGACAAATCATTTTGTATCCTCAGTTCGATACACTTTAAAGTATCGGAAAACATATAACATTGCAAAAGCAGTAATTCATTGTCAAGTCCAAGTTCAGCGTTTTTCATTTTTGGCTGCTAATGTGGGCAAACAAATTGGTTTCTAAATGTATTCTAGTGTCTTAGTAAAATACAGTTATCTCCCTCTGATCAATGACGACATACGCAACAGCGCCTGCAAAAGTTATAGCCGTTGATATGTGCCAATGCTTTTGTTAAGAGTCGAACCGCTTTGTTTATAAAGCTATTCAGCAGCACTGACATCAGACAAATTTTAAGGTTCGGATGACCAACAGCGTAGGGTTTATTAGGGAGCAAAAAGAATAAGAGGAATTATAGAATTTTGGGGGAAGCTTTATTGAATTCTAAATAAATAAAAGAGAAGCTTGTTATATATAGTATGATATATAAGATTGTATATGGTCTTTAACATAGGGTTGGTTTTAAAGGGTATATGTTGTAGAGTGTAATTGGGGGTGTATTGTTGCTGTGTGGTAATTTATTTAAACAGTTTTTTGGAGTGTCTATTATCTATAGAGTAGTATTTTTGACAGGTGTAACCTAAACGGCAAATAGCGACTATAAAATTGCTTATAATTTGAGGTAATTATGCAAGGCTGTAATATTGATTAGGTAATATGCACCAATATTTTAAGTTTCTTCTGGTATGATATAGGGAGTATAATTATAAGCGGGCGATCGAAAGATAGGGTTGCAATGTCTATGCGTGCGTTTAACTTGATGCAAAAGGTATACGGATACATATAGTTGGCAAGGTGGAAGAGTAAGGAGACAGTGACTACTTATAAAAGTAGTAATAATGCCAATAATAGTAGGGTAATTATAATAATGAGAATGATAATAATGATAATTATAATAATAGTAATAATAAAGATCAAAATAAAATAAAAATAAAAATCAAAACGTAGATTCCATGAACAAAGATTCTTATTATAAGTGTACGCCTGTGGAACTCTGTTCTGGTTGCTTGTTTCCCAACTGACTATAACCTGGATGGCTTCAAATCCAATGTGAATAAATTCCTGATGAACCGGCTCCTTAAGTAAGACACTTTATCAGATCTCCAACACTAACGTACTGTACACACGATAACCCTTATCACCGAGTGTCTTCCGGGCCTTGGTAAGTGGTGACTACCTTGTAAAAAAAAAATGAAGATAAAAATAAAGATAAAAAAATAAAGATAATATTACCATTATCTGTAATAAAAGTAAAGTCACTGTTAATGGTAATAACAATGAAAACGAAGATAATGGTAACGGTTATGGTAACAATGACGGGGATAGTAACGAGGTTAATAATAATAACAGACATTATAATAATAATAATAATACATTAATAATAATAATAATAATAATAATAATAATAATAATAATAATAATAGTGATAACAATACTACTACCACTACCCACAGTATCACAACAAATACTAATAATAATATTAATGATAATAATGCCAATAATCATTACCAGGGAATGCGTAAAAGAAAGGGATACATACAAGTCAGGCGTCAGAATAACAGGAAATAGGGTTGAGGAGTGAGCAGTAAGTGGTCCCGTGAAAAAATAAAATAAAGCAAAATAAAAGAATATATATATATATATATATATATATATATATATATATATATATATATATATATATATATATATATATATATATATATATATATATAACTAATTCATTTACTCACATAAATTTAATATACGAAAGTATAGATTTATGGGTAAACTTTAAGTATTTACTTCAAAAGTGCTCAATACGTAGGTAGAGCTAGTTAGTAATTTATAAAATATATATGGCGATTAAGCTACACTGAATATTCTGCGTTTCATCCACTATAGGATTCGTCAGGCTTCGTTATGCATAAGGCTGACGAATCCTATAGTAGATGAAACGCAGAATATTCAGTGTAGCTTAATCGCCATATATATTTTGTAAATTACTATATATATATATATATATATATATATATATATATATATATATATATATATATTCTAAAACACCTTCCTCGAATTGGGTTGTAAAATACCAGTGGAAAGGAGTGACTCACATCGACTGAAAACAATGTTAAGATGAGGGGATAGCGCGTACTGTGCCTAAAATTCACAAATGGTCACGCATCTGGTACTAGCCAGGATGAACGTTAACTTCGTTGATCGTTTCAGAACCGGTGTATAAGCTCATTTCGCTGTATGTACTTTATTACACACAGATATATATATATATATATATATATATATATATATATATATATATGTATGTATATGTATATGTATATATGATTTGTTGAATATATATATATATATATATATATATATATATGTATATGTATATATGATTTGTTTTCGTTATTTGGGCGATATAAACAAACTATATATATATACACATATATATATATATATGTGAACGTGTCAGTCTGTTTGTGTTTGTGTCTGTGTACATTTCCGTACGCAATAACTCTGTCAATTTTCAGTCTACAGACTCCAAATTTGATATACAGGGTACGGAGATTTGGGAACATCGATTTGATCGATTTTCGGCCAGAAATTTGGCTGTTTAGGCGTCAAAGTTCAACGAGTTGACTTTTGAGAACTCTACCAAACTCCTCCGACAATTTTGGGTCTAATCACTTGAAATTTTAAATATTGGTTCCTTGTACATGAATGTAACTTAATAACTTGATTTGAGCCCAAAACAATATATTTTAAGAGGTCATAGTAGATGTCAAAGTTTTAAAACATTGACCGCTTTTTTTCGCTCAACATAAACCTCCAAATACCCAGGCAACGGCGGGCACTCATGCTACTGTATATATATATATATATATATATATATATATATATATATATATATATATATATATATGAAAGCGAACGTGTCTGTGTGTGTGTCTGTGTGTCTGTGTGTGTGTGCACATTTCTCGACGCAATAACTCTATCAATTTTAAGTCTACAGACATGAATTTGATATACAGGGTACTGAGATTTGGGAAAATGCTTGTAATCCATTTTTAGCCAGGCAAAGTTCAACGATTTGATGTTTGAGAACTCTACCAAACTCCTTCGAAAATTTTGTATTTAAACACTTGAAATTTAAGATATAGGTTTCTTGGATATGTATACAAGTTAATAGCTTGATTTGAGCCCAACACCATACATTTTTATGGGTCATAATAGAGGTCAAATAATAAAAAAAAATTGACCGCTTTATTTTGCTCCACATACACCTGCAAACACGTGGCAACGTCGTGCTGAAATGCTAGTATATAAATATATAAACATATATATATATATATATATATATATATATATATATTTTAATAAATGTTAAATTCGAATAATTTTGAAGATAACATTTTAAACGATGTCGAAAAACTGACTACAGCCATAGATTGTATTTTTATCGTTAAACTCTGAGCAGTGTACACGCAATTGAACATTCGCACAACAATATATTTATTTCATAAAACGCAGAGAAAAGATGTTGTCGATGGTTTGCAATGATAATAAAAATATTTATAGACAAGCACGATTTTCCTCTCGTAATAGCCAGAAACTATATAAACACAATCGGCGCCCTTCGAAACATTTTATATATCTATTGTTTTAAATTTTTACATGGTAAAGAACAATAAACACACTCACACAGAAGATGCGTATAAATATAGATGCATATATACATATATATATTTATATATATTGCATATATATATATATATTGCATATATATTACATATATATATATTACATATATATATATATATATCCATATATTACATATATATCCATATATTACGTATATATTACATAAACACACACAGGTACATATATATATATATATATATATATATATATTGAAGTTTAAAAAAAGCCAAAAGCAATGCCGGTTGTCCTTGGTCGTATTGAACTTTGTTTAATTGCGGGAAAAAACACCTGTCCTTTTCAAAAAGATGACAAAAGTATATTAAAGATAGCGAAAAAGAACATGACTGCTACAACTTGGTTGCAAATTAATTATACAACGAGGTGAGGAATGATAGATGAATAAACAGTTAGACATCTCTCTACTCAAACATACCCGTCTATTTGTTTGTTTGTTTATTCTTTTTCATTATTTGATCAGGAAATGGAAATTTTATGTCATGTCTGCATATGTAATAACCAGTAAATGGCAGTGCAAGCACAATATTTTGAAAAAAAATGTAGAATGTGACCCGGTCTCAACTGTTAGCGGTGGGAGCACTAAATACTGAAAGAAAAAGTAGGAACTTCTTCGTCTTTAGATGCGCGATTGTGATGGAGTTGCTGATTTGATGTAATGTAGCATTTTATTATCACGAGTGAATGTTGCATAAATGATGGTTGTAAGCTACACAAGATTGTGGCTATCAGATTAGATTTATTGAATTTTTATGCGGCATCTCTTGTTGAACAACTACGGTATTTAAATCGATAGAGGAACTTCTGGAAGAAAATATTATACATCGAGATTATATTGGACCCAATGCATGGCAATGATTTTAAAAAGTTTTTAAAAAATGACTCGTTCGCCATCACTGAGAATCGAAACCAAAACAATTGTTTAACGATTTATATTTTAATTTGACGTCGATGTCTGACCTATAAAGACATGTTTGTTGCAAGTTTAAAAATTCAAACATGAACAAATAGCTATTATCTTAAGCATACAGCTGCGTAATGCCTTCGTCTGGCAATTTCCATTTCTTTTATTTTCACAATTTGTACCGATTTTCGACGATTAAAAGTTTGGCACAGGTGCGAATACCCTATATATTAAGTTTCATATCTATAGACGATATACTGATAGAGGAGTTTGGTGGAATTCTTTTAAAACTAAACATACAATACATTAATATTTACAGAAAGGGATTTGTGTTTACTATAATCTTTTTAAACAACTATTACGCAAGTATAAATAATGCAGAATATCTGCATGAATATAATTACCTCTAGTAATTAACTAAATATGGTTATTCCATAAGAAAACCTAAAAAAACAAACTAATAGTGAAGTAATTAAAATGATTACTTAAAATAATATGAAAATTAGTTAGATTTTTTTGCAGATAAATGCAATTTCACGACCACTCTATCTATATATATAAAAGCGAACATGTATGTATGTATGTATGTATGTATGTATGTATGTACGCTTTTCCTCGATGCCCACAAAAGGCTTCTTTCAGAGAAGCGCTTGCTCGGTTCGCAACTTCTTAAACATTTTTATATCATCTATAAATTGTAATATCTCAGAGTTACCCACGGAGCTCGCCTGTCTGATTAATTTTATTGACTTTCAAACGTTAATTATTCGACATTTCCCGCATCGGCACGCGTTACATTCGATTTTCGCTATATAAAAAAAAGCAAAACTCGACTCGAGACAACTGGCTTTCGGCCTGTGATTAAAGAAGTCTAAGTAACGTTTGTTCAATGTCGACTTCGTCATATCAGACTGTAGCTTTCATTTCGCTCCTCCTAATAAACAGGGATCGGGTTTTTAAAAACAAACAAACCGATTAATTCACCTCATTCAAAACTGTCCCGCACAAAATCGTAACTGCTGAATACCTATCGCTGTCACGTCAATCAAAAACACGCACCTGTTTTATTTTTAAACACTTTACTATTTTCCAACTGCCCGTCGTGAAGGCTTCGTTTTTTTTCACATTTTCGGGGTTTTTTTCACATACCCCGAAAAACACCTGGGCAACGCCGGGTATCCCTCGCTAGTATATCTATAAAAGTGAAAATATCTGTGTCTGTCAGTCTGTCTGTGTACATTTTTCTACACAATAACTCTTTCAATATTTGGTCTAGCGACTTGGCGTTTTACATAAGGAGTATTGAGATTTGAGAACATCTTTTTGATCAGTAATTGGACAGAAGATTGGTTGGTAAGGACTCCAAGTGTCAACGATATGACCTTCAGAAACTCTACCAATCTCCTCCGACAATTTTGGGTCTAAGCACTTGGAATTTTAGATATATGTTCTTTGGACATGGATCTAACGTTATAATTTATTTTAGCCCAAAAACATAAATGCTAAGGGGGCAAAATTGGGGTCAAAATTAAAAAAAAATTACCTCTCCGGTCACTACGAAATTACTCAGTCAATGATTTATCCAAATATTTAAGATTTTACATAAAGTGTAATCAGACATATGTCAAGCTTTCACATCGGTTTTTAGATGAAAATTCGGCTGCCAATCGATCAAGGTTCAACAGGTTTTTCCTTTGCTGTCTCTAGCAAACTATTAAGCCAATTTTTCGTCTAAACAGTTTAAATTTTACATAAAGGGAACTCAGACATACATCAAGCTTTTTAATCAGTTTTTTGGGCGAATGTTTTGCTGCCAAGAGGTCAAGGGTGAAATAGTTGACTTTTGCAGACTCTACCCAACTCTTCCGAAAATTTTGGGTCTAAAAACTTGAAATTTTAGATATAGTTTACCTGGACATGGGTCAAACATTTTAATTTGATATGACGTTTCTGAATTTTTGAGATGAGGATTATTTATTTATATTATTATTCATCGGGCTACTGTTGTCATCTTTTAGTGTGATTTTTTCAAAGTTTCGGTCGATATAACCTTCGACCTTCTTCAGGTGTATCTTGTCGAACTTGAGAATGTTTCTGTTTAACTCGGGAATTCGGACGGAACTTCGAACGGGGCCCTTTATTTACTTCACGAGGGTAGCCTACTTTTGTCTTGTCAGCAATTGCTAGATAGAGGTCCCAAGTAATTCGCAAATGTATATTTCGGTCGCCCACACAGTTGAAGATTGAACCTTCAACCTTCAGGAGAATATCACTTTTACAGTTGATTTTTCCCAGTACTATAAGCACTGCACCACAGGTCCTTGCAATGATCCGTGGCGCAGTGGTAAGAGTATTGAGAAAAATCAATTTGGGGAAATCTGGTTTATCAGTTTTCAGTCAGAAATTCGGTTTTCAATGGGTCGAAGTTCAACGATTTGCCCGTTGAAAACATTACAAACAGTCTCGGCCAATTTTGGGTCTAAACTCTTGGACATAGATCAAACGTTTCAATTTGATTTGAGCACCAAACCCTAAATAGGAATATGAGCAAACTGAGGACAAATTTAAAAAGATTTTTTTTTAATGTAGTGGGGTCATCCCTCTATTGCGACCTTTTTTCCCCAATTTGCTTTGCTACTTTTGTTTATCGGTAGAATTTGCTAAAGATTCCTCAAGTAACTTATAATCGTCTGAACCACATATGATTATGAATGTTCAGCGACCTAGAAATGCTTAAAAATAAATATGTGTATATATATATATATATATATATATATATATATATATATATATATATATATATATAGTCTTGGAAGTGCTTAACTTTTAAAACTATACAAAAAATATTTTTTTATTATTCGTTAGAAAACTATTTAGTCAGTAAGTCATTCAATCACCTTCAATCACTGCATCAGCTTGTTCTCTCGAATTTACTATAGTACCAGTAATAATTTATTTTAAGGGGTCATCAGTTGTTTACCATGAACCACTGTTTAGGGGATTTATTATTATATATATATATATATATATATATATATATATATATATATATATATGTGTGTGTGTGTGTGTGTGTGTGTGTGTGTGTGTATTTATAGGAAGTTCTTAATATAGTTATCGATTATTTTTAATCCTCAACACTTGGTGAGAAAAAAAACGATACTGATTTTGGCAGATTTACCGTTTAGTTATACAATTATCTCAGAACCATGTAATCACAAATATGGGTTAATCAGTCGATACCGGTAACTCGCTTAATGTAAACAGAAGTAGTATTTTATTGTTCAATGTTTTGAAATTTAAATTATAAAGCCAAACATATTTAAACTATAAAACCAAACACATTCATTGTAAAACATTATCCTGCATTATTTTTTATCGTGAACGATATCTATTGGAAAAATATTACATTTTACATTTATTAATCAATGTGTTATAATTTAAATTATTAAATAAACACGTAAATAGTTCGAAGATGTTTAAATCCCACGGAATCCGAATGCCCAGTGTAGTAATCGAGTAATCGTTATTTTTTATTTAGCGTATAAAGAAATAATTTAAGTCAGTTGTACTTTAGGGGAAAAAGAAAGGGTTACCTATACGTTGGAAAAAGAAGAAGAAATCAAACGTTTTATACAGTTTAATACAGTTCAAAATACAACAAAAGACGGATCTCGACTTTAATAATCGCTGAATCGGTTGTCTTAAATGTTCTATTCAGCGTATAAAGAAAGAATATCAGCCCATCATAATGTAAAAAAAGTGTTTATCTAGCTTTTAAGTATAGGCAGAAGGAAAACCGGCTATTAGCATGTGACGATGTCTCAAAAAACAGCATGTGCAGTGTTAACAACACAGAGCAGGGGTAGAACTCTTATGCAGCTGTATAAGAAAAATTAACATGTACGGTATATTTTATTTAAAAATAACAAGAGCTTTGGCTTATAAATATGTTTCGATATGGTAATATGTCTGTAATTGGGGCATTTTGTTAAAATCGGATATCTCTTTATAGAGGGAATCCATGTTTGTTAATCTCTAGAACGATTTACATTTTGGAATGAACGAACAGCCACTTATCAGCCAATGGGATTTGGCAGATTACGGAATCGGCAAATAGAAAGAGTGTGTTATGTATATAAGTTTATGAGAAAAATAATAAGGGTGCACCTCCATCGCTATCAAAAATTAAGAATATATGCCGGTGTTGTACTAGGAGTACGGAGTTACACTTTATTTAGAGGGAAAATAGCAACTACTGTCATTGTGCATAGTTGCGACTGTGATGGTTTTGCTACTAGGATGTAATCTTGGATTTGATTATGACGAATGCATGTGTATAACATGGCGTTCAAAAGTTACATAATATAGTGATTAATAGTCTAGACATCATAAATTTGTATGTGGCGTCTGTTGGAGCAAAACTAGTATACTTTGGTCCAGAGAGTAATTTCTACAATCAAATAAATATAAATTGAGATAAAGATTATTTTTGTAAGTCTAAATCAAGTGATAGTGTTCTGGCATAATTATAAATCTATAAATTACGTTCTAATGTGCGCATTCATTAGTAAAAGAGCATGCATTCATACTATAACAATTACAAAGTTGGTCATAGATGTAAAGCTAGTTAGGTATTTGTCTTATATACTATAAACCTGTCTGAAAACCTGTATTAATTATACAATGTTTTACTTGAGTAATTCATATGTTAAGAGAGTATTCCATTGTTACATATTTTATATTTCTGTTAACGCATCCTGTTTTACTAAATATGCTTCCAAAAATACTACTAAAATGCATATTGCAGAAATAAAATACACACATATATAAGACATATTGAACTATACTATCTTCAGTAAAAATACAGCCACCAAATTACTGTTCTAGAAAAATATTTAAAATCGTTTGTTAATCTATTCAACCATGGCATTAAATCACATGAACTTAAAAAATATATATAAATGTCTAGGAAAGTTTTTTTCCCGAACGCATTTCAGAAAAGAATATGTTCATTAATGAAATAAACATGAACAAAAAATTGTAAGTAAGATATAAATGTGACGTTGTAATACGAAGAAAAAAAACAAGGAAAATGTACTTTCAGACTTTACGTCTTCGAGATAAAAAGTTGCAAAAACATTAGAAAAGATAATATAATATTACTTGTGTCGTTTGTAAAACGAGAAAATAAAATACGGACATTTACACATGATAAACAAACAAGATAGACATCTTGTGGTATAAAATGGCGCGAACTTCAAAGTGTATTAGTTTTGTTTATGATAGTTTAGAATGTAGACAAAGAGAAACAATGTTATTTAAAATTACAGACTTTATTAGTTTAGTTCAAAAATCTGCTTACAAAAGAACAAGACTTTCAATCAGTTTGTAAAGAAAGAAAAAGCAAAAGAAACAGCACTTGTTTCTCATTATATTATACTTCAAACAAAGAATACTCAGGCTGTATCACATTTTTCAACAATCTTGTTATTGTCACTTCTCGCTTAGCATTAGAGAGTATGCAAATATACATGAATCGTCATAAATCCCAGGTCAACTCTAAATTGTAATTGCAGTGTCAGTTATAATCTCATTTATCGGACAATACTAATGTATACCGGATATAGTATGAAGCTGTATTCGGTACAATATACACTATTTTATATAATGAATTTATTTTTTTTTTATTTCTTACATATTTCCGACTAAAATTCTCATCATGGATGCTTTTCTTACAAAATTTTCTTTCGGTAAATTTTATGGAGTTTGAAATAATTGTGCTTTAATCGGTCACTTGTGCAAGTTACAAACTGAAACGTTTTAATCGACGTGAGTGGAGTAATCAGGTTCTACCAGCTATGTAAGTTAAGTTGTAATAATAACATTTTAGATAAGAACAGAAATGTAAGCAGTTTAAATAACATAAGATGTCGATCCTAATAAAAAAAAAACGCCCAAATATTATGATCTGCTATCAATTTACAATAAATATTTCCAAAAGTTGAATTTATATTTTTTAGATATTTACGAAATAAATTGTCTCTTATAATTTGTGACAATTATTAGCATTATCAGCGGATGTGTGTTTTCGCTTGATTTTGTTTTATTACATTTTCACCCCTAACAAGGCACGTTGCCACTTTTATGTAGGGGGTTACTATTAGGTACACATGCTACAGAGGTACTAGGTGGGGAGTTGGGCGGCAAGATTTCGGGTAACGTTACACTTGAACTTCTGCATGTCAGTACAGTTGGGGAAGCAAGACCCTGGCAGCGAGTTCCAAAGTCTAGCGGTTCTGGGGAAGACACTACTGGAGTAGAAGGCTCTCTTACATCTATGGATCTCTACTGTGAAGGGGTGGGATTTTACTGCGTGTCGGGTTTGTCGAGGGTATTTATGTAGAGGGGACACAAGTGCTTGCAGCTCGTCGGAACATTCACCGTTAAAGTACTTGTCGAACAGGCAGAGGGATGCTACATTGAGTCGATGGGACAGATGCTGAAGCTCGGATGATAGTTCAGAACCTTGTCTAGGAGTGAGAGACTAGTAGCAGATGCACCGGCCCAAATATGATAACAATACTCCATACATGGGCGAATGGTGGCCACATAGAGGTGCTGGATACTTTCAGGCGTCAGTAGCTTTCTAGCACGGTAGAGAGAACCTACCTTTTTCGCAGCGGTCCTGGCTATGCTCTCAATGTAATCGTTCCAACTCATGTTTCCTGTGAACGTTAGGTCGAGGAGTTTAAAAGACGTGCTTTCAGATAAAGAGTCTTTGGCCATTGCTAGTGGTGGTAGAGAAGTTTTCTTTTAGTTATTGAAGGAAACAAGTTTAGTCTTGGCAGCATTGAATGTGACCATCCATTTTTGTCCGCATTCCACTACAGATTGGAAGTCATCCTCTAGTGTTTCTGCCATTTCCTTAGATATGTGTTCATTTGTTTTCCTGTCGTGTCTGATATAAAGCGTGGTGTCATCAGCATGTATACCCATCTCACAGACAATTTTGCCAGAGAGGTCATTCATGAATATTAGGATTAATAGAGGTCCAATGAAAGACCCCTGAGACACTCCCGCATTTATATCATAGTGTTTAGATGTGCGGCCATCGAGGGCCACCTGGATTTTTCTCTCATATAAGAAGGATTTAATTATGTTAAGTATTCTTCCAGTGATTCCGTATGATCTGATTTTCCTGAGAAGACCTTCGTGCCATACCCTGTCAAAAGCCTTAGATATATCTAGAGCTACCGCTCTACCCTCCCCTGCGTTGTCAAGTGAATAGTATATACGCTCGGAGATTACAGTTAGAATGTCTGCTGTGGAACGGGCTTGCCTAAATTCATATTGTTAGTCGGTAAGAAGTTTAGCATCTGTAAGGTGATGGACTAGAGCTTGGTTAATTATGGACTCAAATATTTTGGCAAATAGTGGGAGGAGGCTAATGGGGCGGTAATTTGCTGGGTCAGTTTTTCGCCAGAATTCTTGAAAACTCGTACCACGGAAGCAGTTTTCCAGCAGGCAGGAAAGCAAGATTCATTAAGGCATTTGTTGTATAGGTTTGAGAGGAGTGAAGTTACTTCGGCGGAGCACTTTTTTAATAGCATAACCGGGATGAGCAGGTCCACATGGGTTTGCAGTGTCAAGATTTTTTATAATAGCATGCACCTGAGAAGGGGGGATTTTCAGATCGTCAAGTTTGGCGTCTGTCCGCAAAGGAAAGTCTGGGAGAGGGTGGTTTTCGGGGTCTAGTTTGGAGTTGAAGACAAACAGACTGGCAAGCATGTTAGTAGCCTTCTCGGTTGCTGAGCAAATAACTTCGTGATTGTTGGATAGGGGGGGGATTGTTGAGTGTCCATTATTTACTACACTATTGTAGATTTTCCAGAAGTCACGGGTTCATAATTTCTGAGCTTCGATGTGTGTTTGGGTGGTTTCAGTAAATTCTCTCTTAGCTGTCGCTATTCCTTTCTTACAGTTACTTTTGGCTTCTATATACGTCTGTCTGTTTGAACTGGATTTATGTCGGTTAAATCTGTGGTACGCGTGCTGCCTTTGCGCGATGGATAAAACACTGAGCCCCCAACTAGTCATCGTCAAGATTGACGGACTGCATGATGATGATGATGATGGTGATGATAAGTATTTACTGAATATGGTATTGCTTAAACCGTCAATCTCTCGGACGTGTAATATCCAAAATTCAGAAATTAATATTAATTTTTCCTGCGCTAACGACTGCAACATCTGATGGGAAGAGTCATGCAAAATCATTTTCCTCTAAATGATTTTGATATTCCGCATATATAAATAGCATTTGCCTGTCACTTGGGTTAAATACAAAAAATTGCAAGCTGTTTCTATAACGGTTGCCGCAGACAGTATTATAAGCGTGTGTTTGTATGCCAAGTTAAAAGTAAAAATATAGCACAGGAAACCCCATACATATGGTATTGACGAAACCGACAATCATTCCGACGTGTATTATTCAAAATTTAAAAATAAGTATTAATTTGTCCTACCTTAACGACTGCAACATCGGATAGAGGGTTCATGTAAACTTATCTTATAAACGATTTTTACATTTGCGCATGCATGGACATTATTTGTCTCTTATACAAAAATTTGCAAGTCCATTTTATAACGGTTGCCACAGCCGATTTAATTTGAAAGTTGGTTTATAACTTTAAATGTTTAGGTTCGCACCCGCTTATGGTAGTTGTTGATTTTTTTTTTTGCATTTAAACAGGAGTCAAATACTTTAGAACTATTTTGTTTGATACTTTGCACTGTTTATGTGACATTTTTATTATCGGTTAATTAAAATTAAAACAAAACCCATTTGTCTTATATAGGGCTTACACAATCTAACTGTTTACATAGTAACCACTTGATATTTTTTCTTAACTTGTAGCAGGGGTAGAATCTGATGTTAATTATTGCACAGTAAAAATAATTAAATTAAAACAAAACCATTTGCATGTATAGTAAAAAAAAAGTTTTATATTGTTATTTTTTAAAATGATGTAATTTCAATTTGCTTTATTGTTAAGTTTTTTTTTTATGATAAAACATGCAAATTACAGACTGTAAGTTAACATACTCCTTGCAACAAGCCTACATCCTTAAAACGTTTTTTTTTTTGGTCAAAATATTTCTGTTTTGGTGTTTTAAATGTGATTTATTTTCAGATTATTTTATAAAGTTGCGATAGACCGAAAAGTAAATCTTTCTAGGCTGAGCAAGCATGAAAACGTTTGTTAGTCATCAAATATGCTCAATAGTCTTCCCTTTATATCCCTTCTTCAGTAATATCTGGGGGAGAGGAGGCTAGATACTTCTTTTTTTTTTTTTAGCGTTGCATTCTCGTATTTTTTCTGTCTTTTTTAAATACGATTGCTTATCTTTTTTTTCTCTCTTAAATTGTTTCATTAAATTAAAGTTACCGAATCTCACTATAAACTCAGGTAGGGGTGATGGTATCTACGTTATTCACGATAGAATTAACACATAGTAATGAAAACGTGCTCAATATCCTTAACACAGCGGGCGTGTCCAAACCGAACTGTATTTCCTCTCAAAACATTACAAGTGAATTTAACAAGTTTTATCACTGCACAGGCAAAATAGTCCGGCGTCGTTATTCAACAGTAGGGCCTATGATAAGGTAAGGCCACTTTCGAAATGAATGTTCCTGGTTAGAGCAAAATTAAACAATAATAAATGACTTTTTCATTTAAAACTTAACATACACTTTTATATAAGAATAATTGTATGAAATAAACAGCAGGTTCTCTACGGTAAAATGCAAAATACGATGTATTGTTAACATAGCTGTTGTGTGGAGGCATGTGAAACTCTTTTCCAGTGCAATGCGGTGGGTCTCTCACCGTATCAATTTGATTAGAAAATGGGCCGTTTTGCCGAGATCGATGACAATATAAGTCTATCATTCGTCGAAGCGTATTCAATCCTGTGCAACGTCATGCTAACCTGCTAGAAAGGAACTTCTCTTTAAATGGCCTCTGTTCTCTCTCCGTGCTCTCAAAATTGCTTTCAGAAGTGTGTTTGCTTGTTACCTGGAAAATTACCTATTTCGTACCATTATTCAATAATATGATGCTTCTGTCTCCGGTCTATGGATATAACGTATGCAGCCATTGATAGTTTTCTGTTTCAAATTAATGCAAACTCCGATAACGTATTTACCGTTTTCCCTATAATACGCAAGAAATAAGAAAAACTTTTCGATAAATCTGAAATCGCGCAAATTCGATTTTCGTTACCTAGCCCAATCCAAATCTCCTCGGCACTCTGACGACCCTATCAACTGTATCCCATAGCAATCAACCAAGCAGGAATATTCTTGATGATTAAATATGACTCGATGGAATTATCTTGACAGTCAGTTATATTGCTAAATAATATTCTGTATGATTGCTAAAATAATTGATTTGAAGAAATGTATTAAGGGAAATAGGATTCAGATGAATTGACCTTGGATTTTGTTTTGCATAGATATTAATATTTGATAATTACAAAATATGTGGTGCTCGTGTCCCTAACATGTTATTATTTTTTAACAAGTTAAGGTAATGAATATTACAAACTAGCTGCATTTATCCAGGGTTACCTGTATTAAAACATGTTATCAAGTAGATACATTAAATTAAACATTCAACTTAAAAAAGGTCAAGGCAGTTTGCTTGAAGCGATGCCTAATGTGTATGTACAGATGTGTAACGGGTCGTCATAAACTGAAGCAAATTAAGACATATAATGATGAAATATGCTATGGAAAATCACGTATAAATAAAAATGTAAATATATGTTTGTTACTAAATAACAACTGGTCCGATTGCTTCCACATTTTGCTATAGTATTTTCATCGCACACCGCATGCTTTTATATATCTATTTTTAATCATTACTTTATACTTACTTTTTAATTAATAAATTAGTTTTCTTTGTAACAACGTTGCCATTTTCTATATAGGGAAATATTACCGCCGGTGATTCACTAATCACGTGACATCGATAAATCATTAAACATTCACAACGTTTGTTTAGTCTGTAGGATGAATATATACGGACAGTTTTTCACAAATAATTACTTACTGCAGAATACCAGTGAACCGTTTTAAATTATGTTTATTTAGCTTTGTCGTTTAGTTGTATAAGTATCCTCGAACCATGTAATCACTAAAAATAACTCTTTCGATCAACGTCAATGCCTTGCTTAATGTAAACCGAATTTTTTTATATTTATGAAATGAACAATATGGATATATAAGAAATGTTTCACAAATATTAAATGGGTAAAATTTAATGAAGTGATTATCGAAAATGTAATCATGTGATTTAATTCAAATTAACCACGTTTGATCGTCTTTCTGTGAATTTTTCTTCGAAAAAGGATATTAGAAGTAAATCGACCATTGTGGATTATGTTTTTACTAGTACAGAAAGAAAAGAATTCAAATGGAATTTGACGTGCATTTTTTCATGGAATAATGAGATTCCTATTTCAGTCACCTAAATTATTTAGAGTGAAATGAGTTTTGGAATTCATATGACATTACGACTCTAAGGTATAACAAAAAACTATCACAAACTTCTATATTTTCTTACGTTGTAGTAGAAACTAAGAGATCCCTAATGATGTTTAAATATTGATTTTTTTGGACAGGAAGAAAATGTTGTAAATGAGTGCCAAATCAATAAATATAAAAAAATAACGAAAAAATACTCTCCCGACTCTAATTCGGTTTTGTGTTTTTCTTGGGTTTTTCCAATACACGGAATTGATTTACTAGACCTTTGTATAAGACACTGAGCACCCCTTAAAAATCTTTAAGTATGATTTTTTTTTTTGCATTTTGATTCAATTTGCTTATCCGCTGAAAAAATTTAAAAAGAAAATAACATATACGAAAGAAGATTCCTTTGCAGAATTTGACCCGGATCCTGGGATTTCCTGTCAATTATAGTTAGAGCTCGACCAGCATTCACCGGATTAAGCCACGAGGTGTTCAAAAGCCGAACCACTACATCGACATTTTTGTTTTGTATAAAAATGTAATTTCGTATTTATTTTTTGAATGATGGAATATTTTTCTCTACATTGATAAAAAAAAATTGTAAATTTTCTTGAAATTTTTTTTTGTAATTTCACTTTACAATGAATTGTTTTCGTAAAACGCATTCCTCTTTTCTTTACAAAATCGTTTACTGCTAATTTTCTTATTAAATAAACACACAAAAAATGTAAGTCTCCTTGAAAAATATTTTGCAGAAAAATGAACAGTAAGAAAATTATATTTTCCTTGTACAAACAACATTTGTTGATAAACAATTGCAAAAAATAATAAACATTAATAAACAATATAAAATGCAACTTTTCCTAAGGAAAACAAATATACATATACTGTAAATTGACAGTAGGTACTTGTCATTTTTTATTTATTGTATTACTGTTTTTTATTTATTGTATTACTGTTTTCCGGGGTGTGTGTGTTTGTTTTGAAATTCAGCTGCGTCTGTTATACTTCTCATTTTTGGTCCTGGATATGACCTTAAACTATATCCAGTGGTGAGGCTCCAGCTTGTGGGCTTTGGGGAGTGTGGAGCCACCCTTCAATTAACATTGTTGCCAGGTCCACTCTGACGCGGAGTGGTAGTACCTGTTAGTGTCCAAACTATGGGTTAAATAGAAACGGACGTGAAAACAGCAAATATATTCTATTAAAAAAATGTTCTTCAATCTATGGATTCGGCATTAAATAGTCTGAAAAGGGTTGCTATGCCGTAAAACAAAACCAACTAACTTCTCAGCTTAATCCGGTGACTGCCAATCGTGTCTGAATCATAATTGACAAAAAATACCGAAAACCTGGGTCAATTGTACAAGAGTACCAAAACACATATACAGAGTATTCATTGTATAGGACGGCTGAACAAAAGGGTGCTTCTTCATTATTGTAGTGAGATCCGACAGCCAAAATGTTGATATGTAATAAAAATGAAAACATGATAAGATTTTTTTCAATTTCAACAATAAAAATGTTATCTACTTACTTGACATGTCACGATTATTAAAGTCTCCCATGCTTCAAGGAAAAACTGATTTCGGCTATGTTTGTCCTGTCATGTGCCATGTGACGTTAACACAATTCGAAATAGTTAAAATTTCTAATTTCATCGAAAACTATTCTTTTAAATAACTAATTTCTAGCTTATAGACTTTCGTAAATTTTGGATATTTTCATTACTGCGACATTTCAATCCAGAAGATAGTACTGGTTTCACTAGAAAATCAGGATTTCTATTTCTATTTCTCAATTTCGTTATTATAACAAATAAGCGCCAAAATGTTAACAAATTAATAATATTTGAAAGCAATAGATTCCCCCACCCCTGAAAAAATGTATGAAAATGTGCGAATATTTATTTGAATAAAAACGACAGTCTGCTAAACTAATTCCTTTTTTAAAACTTATCTTACAAAATTTTTACATTCTTTTCTGTTTTCTTTTTTTTGTCTTCTAAATTATAATCGTTCTCCCATTTACTTACAGCAGTTCTCTTCCAATTTTTCCATCGATTTATTTTGATAGAACACTATACTTTCATACAAAAAGAAACTCGACTATACTTTTTTAATTTACGAGATTTTCCAGCGTGTGATAACGTGTGTCCATAGTAAAATAAAACCCTCGTTGTTTCCACTCTGTCAACCTTAGGAAGAATTGGCAGTAAACGTGCATTGAGTGATTTAAACGGATATAGTTTTGATTTAAGATGTTGCACTTAACAATTTGCTTGGCGTTTGCAATAAACATTAACAAGGCTCAGGGGGAAATTTTACATTGGAGTAACTTACATTCACACCCTGATTAATTCCTGTATGGACAAGTATATGCTGCGTCTTCTAAAGGCGGAAAATCAGACAATCTCTACATCTGCACAAAGAAGAAACACCTTGAAATTTGGTGTATCAACAAACATTGAAAACAAAAACTTAAGAAACATAACTTTTTTTTCTTTTCTGTGTTCCATTTAAACAAACGGAATCAAAGCAACTCGTTGCCGGGTACAGCTGGTGTATATATATATATATATATATATATATATATATATATATATATATATATATTAATTTATAAAATATATATGGCGATTAAGCTACACTGAATATTCTGCGTTTCATCCAACTATAGGATTCGTCAGGCTTATGCGCGAATTCTGTCGTTGATTCTTGTTTTTATATATGTTGAGGATTTCTAGTCGGCCAATCAGCTTTCTAGTATCCACCGCGCCCCTTCCTACCAGCCAATGGGCATGCATTTTATCAAACAAAGGATCTGTTTTAGAACTAGGTTAGCGGGTTTAGGTGGTCGTTCTCCTTTTTTTTTATACATATAAATATACCTATGTGCACACAACAATGCACATGCATATACATATATGCATATATATATATACATACATATACATATATGTATGTGATCGTTTATGTATATTCATGTTTATTTAATTTATTTATTTGTTTTTTTTCCTATTATTATTGTTAGTTTTAAAGCTATTTTGTATCGCTATCCTGGAGTAAGTTTTATTTTGTGAACACATTTGTTTGCTATTTCCCGCCTACAGTTTAATAGATTTTGAGGTTCTTTAACGTACAGGATAGAAAATTTTTCATGGAGGCATAATTTACATGGGTCGTCTAAATGTCTGCATGTTGTAGCTTGTCTCATTATTTTCCATTCGACTACCGGCGAATGTCCGCTTTCTTCGAGTTCCCAGTATTTATTCGCTAGTGTTGTTTTTATACGGTGTTTTTTATTTTTAAATGTGCTTTTGTGGTCATAGTATTGGGTTTTGAAATCTAAGGAAGTCATGTCTATGTAATATTTCTTGTTATTCGGGTTTTCTTTCGAAAATATTATTTCTGCTAGTGTTGGTTTTATTTCTGTCATGGTGTCTACTTTTTTATTGTTTATTTTGTTGTTGTTTACATTGTTTTCATTTAGTATTTTGTTATTATGTGCCTTAATTATCATCTCTAAATAAAAAAGTAAACACCATGACAGAAATAAAACCAACACTAGCAGAAAAAAAAAATAATAATAATAATAATAAACCAACCCCGGACAAAAATAACTATACCATAAATAAAAATACTAATAACGAACAAGATAAATGCAATTGTAGACACCGCACACTTTGCCCAGTCCAAAATAAATGTCTCACAAAAAGCGTAGTTTATCAAGCAACAATATTTTCGAAAGAAAACCCGAATAACAAGAAATATTACATAGGCATGACTTCCTTAGATTCCAAAACCCAATACTATGACCACAAAAGCACATTTAAAAATAAAAAAACACCGTATAAAAACAACACTAGCGAATAAATACTGGGAACTCAAAGAAAGCGGACACTCGCCGGTAGTCGAATGGAAAATAATGAGACAAGCTACAACATGCAGACATTTAGACGACCCATGTAAATTATGCCTCCATAAAAAATTTTCTATCCTGTACTTTAAAGAACCTCAAAATCTATTAAACTGTAGGCGGGAAATAGCAAACAACTGTGTTCACAAAATAAAACTTACTCTAGGATAGCGATACAAAATAGCTTTAAAACTAACAATAACACTAGGAAAAAAACAAATAAATAAATTAAATAAACATGAATATACATAAACGATCACATACATATATGTATATGTATGTATGTATATATATATATATATATATATATATATATATATATATATGCATATATGTATATGTATGTGCATTGTTGTGTGCACATAGGTATATTTATATGTATAAAAAAAAGGAGAACGACCACCTAAACCCACTAACCTAGTTCTAAAACAGATCCTTTGTTTGATAAAATGCATGCCCATTGGCTGGTAGGAAGGGGCGCGGTGGATACTAGAAAGCTGATTAGCCGACTAGAAATCCTCAACATATATAAAAACAAGAATCAACGACAGAATTCGCGCATAAGCCTGACGAATCCTATAGTTGGATGAAACGCAGAATATTCAGTGTAGCTTAATCGCCATATATATTTTATAAATTACTAACTAGCTCTACCTACGTATTGAGCACTTTTGAAGTAAATACTTTAAGTTTACGCATAAATCTATACTTTCATATATTAAATTTATGCGAATAAATGAAGTAGTTATATATATATATATATTTATATATAATATATATATATATAAAATATACATGTATATATATAAGATAATACACTTTGATCTTGAATTGTAAGTAAGTTAATAAAACGCCATTCGTGTGAAATATAAAAGTAAACAAACGTATCGTATGAAACTACAATAGCGATAGAAGTGAAAAGTGAAAACTCACTATTCAAAAAAACAATTATATATAGGTAAACTGCAGACCAGCTTAATGCGGGTACTGGTCTCCTGCTTTTTTTTTTTTTCATCAGAGATTTGCTTCTCCTAGAAAGGTTGCCTTCACCACGGCTTACGGGAGCCCTCTCCACCATAACACACACACACACACACACACACACACACACACACACACACACACACGGTGATAGTTGGCCGTTGACCCCGAAAATGGGTTTATTCGCCCCTTGGGAGCTTTGTTTTTAGTCCTTCAGGCAGACTAGCCACTCTCCTCACCAAACAAGTCTGGTAGGGGACTAGTTTAGTCGCCGCTGACCCGACCATGAGGCAGGTCGTATAGGGTTACATGGTACCAGTAGCATATGACATGACATGACTAATATATATATATATATATATATATATATATATATATATATATATATATATTTAGTAATGTAATTGATAATTTAAAACGTATAATTAAATTAAAAATCTGTTTCATAAGAAGGAACAACAACAAAATTAATTATTTGTACGATCGTTTCGGAAAACAGTGTTTTTATTGTGGTAGACATCAAGTTACGGACAATAATTATTACATATAGTTTTTTAACAAACAAGGTTTCCTCGTCAGCAAATATTGTGAAGGGTTTTTATTAAATGTAAAAGACACCATAAATAAACCTAGCATTAAAAGTAAGGCAGATGTATCTGGAAAAAATTAAAATAAAGGTATGGATTTAAACTTGATAAGAAAATTAATATGGGTTAGAGATAGAAATAAATAGAGTAAAATATAAATTTGGTTTAAGTGCTATATTATACATACATACATACACAAATATATATATGCATATATATGAAAAATAGACACACACTTACATATACATAGATATACAGATATATACATAAAAATATAGGTACAAATATTTACTTTTATTCCTGTATTTTAAGTAAACTAGTAATTTCACTATTACATTAAAATACACTCTGCTCTTTAGACTATTGTTCTAATCTCCTTTAATATATATATACACATATATATATATATATATATATATATATATATATATATATATATATATATGCATGCATGCACTTTTAGTACTGCATTGCGTTTTTACTTGAATGATTTTGGTAAAATTAAAGTTAGGTATCGTATGTTTTTTTCAGAAAATGTTGTTCTGCAGATACGTGTTACACTTATACATTTATAATGATGTATTTTTGTTTTTCGTGAATTCATTGTATAGTGTATTTTAAAGCAAACTTGCCGGAAGAATATTAAGTATTTATCGCTATTGTATTTGCTACGTAAATAAAATAAAAATAAATGAACCATGAACATTCACATTCCACTGAAACATTCTGGCATTTTGGAGGCAAAACCTTTCAGAACAAACACACTGTTTTTCAAATACAGAAAATCAAATTTAGAAAAATCAGAAGTTTAATTTCCTTAAACTTTTCAATAGTATATAACACGTGGACCATCATTGACCAAAATATCGGTAGTGTAATAGATTTTGTTTCGCTTATTCTGTCCTTTCCTCTTTTAATTGCAGTAGCGAGGTTAATAAATAAGAAAGGATTTTATATTTTGAGGCCGTTAGTCTGTTTATGCAACATTTGTCTTTGTCTATTTTATTATAATCAAGTAGTATATTTAGTATATATGTTTTTGCCATATATGGAATAATTTCTATTTAAAAAAACAGTTAAACTTGTGATTTCGCCTTTTCTGTGGTTTTCAGTTTTACAAACATATATGTAAAATACATCAACATCTAAGATTTGGCATGGGTGATATCTTTATTAAATTCGGTGAAGATGGGTCAAGTGATCTGAACTTTACAGAAATAAATATAGAGAAAACAATATTTACGAAAACGTTACCTCATTCCCGAAGTACTTAAATAAAAAAATTACTACTCAATATTTAATTTCATCCATTGACTGTGAATGTTCTAAAACATTCTATAAAAGTGGGTAACGTTATTTATATTCATCCTGTTACAGGAAAATGGCTGTTCCCTTTCCATGTAAATAAGAACATTAGACAAGTGAAAATGAGATTAGGATAAGCCAAGACTCAAACCTTGTAAGCAAGGTTAAGAATTGGAATGTTAGAAAGTAAGGTTATTGTTAATTCTGAATATTAAATATGTCAGTAACATAATGAACAATGATAATTAAAAATATATTGTTAAAAATAGGTTAGGTTGAAAAATAGGTTAGGAAAGAATTCTTTGTTTGAATGAAGTCTGTTTTGGACAAACATGCATAACCACGTGAATTAGTCACGTTTGAAAAACACACTTCTGACGTCATAGACACCAGACGATTCTCCATATAGTTCTATTGGTTCGAATTTCAGAGCCGTCTAATTTGCAGAGTCGGGTGTTGACAGTTGAGAGCAGTGTAGTTGGGTTGAGTTGGAGTCAGAGTCCTTTGGAAGCGAAGCAAAGAACATTAAACTATGTAGATCCAAAATTTGAATTCCTTACGTCATCAGCATTCAATCCGTCCAATGAATAAAGAATCACCTTTGTGATTTTGTAAAACTGTTGTTATGTGTGAGCTTTCAACACGAAAAGGTAATGTGCTAATCAGCTCATAACGTACTTTGTGTAACCCTGTCAAGAATATGTATCTCCCCTCCTGTGTTAAGAACTTGTATACATCTCCAGTCAGTATATATATGAAGTCCCATGCAGAACAGAACTGTATAAATGTCTCCCTCTTTCTCTCATCATTGTTATATCCGTTATACGTATTGTCTCAAATTGAACACCCGCGTCATCTTAAACATGAGCCCCGCACTATACACCAATCCTATTGATAAGGATTATTTCATAGTATTAAAAAATAACTGAAGTGCATTTTAAATTTAAAGTTTTTTTTACGGTTTTATTAGTTCTAAATAAATTAATTGTGTTTCCAGATTCATGGCAACATTCAGATTTAATTTTTTACATTTAATTAGATTTTATAAAGTATTTAAACCATCAGGTCTAATCGAGGTACTTCCTTTTTGTCAATTAGTGAGGAAACGATTAGTTTAATTGTAGTACTCTTTAAGTTTTTTTTCCAATAATGTATATTAGTTAAAGTAGGTAGATTAAAAACCGAGTGGGGATCTAAATGTGCCATTCTGCGTACAGCTAAGGATGAGAGCTTGTTGTTGTTGACCAAGCATATCCAACTGAATTCTTTACATCTCGATAAGACGCTCGCCAGGCACGTCAGTTTAAAACGGCGCTCCATATCAGGTAAACTATTTACAGTTCTAGTATTGCACCGCCTAGAAGTGAGAACACAGGATCCGACGGCATCTTGCTTAACCGTGCTTAGCCAGGTTTTTTGCTGAACACCGCTTCGTTTTTTCTCACGTTTGAATGAGGCTGGATTGAGGGTGGCATGGATGAGGTCATTTGGTTGCCGACACAGAGTGTGACCAAGTCATCGGAGACGTATCGAAAGGAAAGTTTGCTTGAGGGAGGTATCCAGCAGTGCGAACTGATGGTAGCGTTTGGGACGAATTGTTACCAGCGAACCCGAAGGATGGACATAAGCATTGATGGTCAAAAAACTTTTAGTCTGCGTTTCTGAATTTCTTATGACTTAGAGTGTATTTTTTCCTCATGAGGTGTAATGACAAATCGGAAAAAGCATTTAAAAAGCACGCCGTGGTTGTTGTTTTTTACCTCTGCCGATAATCGTCGACAAGTGCCATAGAACATACCATAAACATTATATTTATTTCAAATGAAAAACGAAGAATAGAAATTACAAATAAATTTTCGTTTTCGCAATTCATTTAATATTGAATGAATCAAATTTAAAAGTCGCTTAGTGATATATAATTATCTCTAATATCGTGTGGCTGAAATAACGCCTTATGTAACCGGCAAACGAGTTGAGTTAAATTCTAATTAAGGAATAAATCATTTTTATTCAAATCATTCTTAAATGCTCAGAATAATTGACAGAAAACCTATATAATTTCGTTCCATTGTTAGAGCTATTCTCTTCAATTTTCCTTTCAAATTTGATATTTCCCTAGCGCAACTCATTAGGCTACTTGCAAAATTTGAAACTCGATGAAACCTTTTAAAAGCTAATAAATTTAGATTGGCGGGAACTCAGTAAACGACATTAAATGATAACTGGAGTGGCCAAGTTTGAACCTTATTGTCACCACAGAAACGCTTTCATTTAGGACATTGAAACCTTCAGCTGGTGTCTCTTGTAAGTACTCGACTATGTTCTATAGAGATGTGAAATTACAAAGATATAATCGCAACAGATACCAACTATATAATGATCGTATTTCTACGAAATAAATAAATCATAGGCGAATATTTTTTTACAATGACTTTCTTAGGGTACGGGAGTTCAATCATGATCAAGTTATACGAAAGGGCATAAACAATAAACTCTCATAACTTTATAACAAGCTGAATTAAAGAAAATCCGGCGAAAGAGTCAAATCTTTTCGATAAATCTTGGCGTAGTAAGCAAATAATTAGGTAGCCCTGGAGTCTCCCTACGCTCTGAAGCCGCATCTTATATTTTTATTATTAAAATGCGTTGTTATTATTATTTATTTCAAACAAGCGGAGGTTCCCGGCGTTGCCGGGTGTTCAGATGGTGAAGGAAGGACCACAGGGGGGAAGTGTTGCGAAGGTGCCCGGGTGCCTGTAGAGGGTATAGTAAAAACACCCGAAAAAAGTAATAGTAGGCAGAGGTGTTTAAAAATTTACAAAAAAAGGTTGTAGTAGACAGGAAGACAGGTTTGGGACCCGTTACACTACACGAAGGAGAAAAAAAGGTTTCTAATACGTGACAGCATTGCTGATGTCTCGATCGAGGGACCGTAAGTGAACAGCGTGGAATTTAAGCGTAATCAATTGAAAAGAAAACGATCACTTGCAAAAATGGCGACGGAAAACACGATCCATCCTTGTACAAAACGGCCTAGTTTAGGGTGTGAAAATAAATGTTTTCGAGCAATTTTTAAATATTTGTCGTCAGAAGGACGGGCGGTTAAAAGGATGCCGGTTTCTTCAGACTCCGTCGCCTTTGTCGAAAATATTTTCCAAACATACAAACACACAGACACACATTTTCTTTTTAAATATTAGCGGGGATACCTGGGGTTGCCACCCGGGTGTGACAAGTAAAACAAAAATCAATACAACAGAGTTGCTAAATGTGTTAAAAAATGGTAGTAGGCAGGCTCGAACCCGTACCGAGAAAAAGGAAAAACACCTGACGTCTCTATGAAGCGATCGGAAGTCGTGAACGTTTAAATTAAGCGTAGTAAATCGAAAAGGGAATAAGTACTTGACAAAAAATGGCGACGCGAAAAACAGACTCTTGTTAGTTGCCAGTTGAACATAGAGGAATTAATGGTTTTCGCCAATCTTTTGATATCATCCGAGATGTCGATATCGATAAGGATACCGATCTCACGAGGATCGCTCACGTATGCCGAACGTTTTTGCGAGAGAAAACACACAAACATTTTGGCCTTTACATATATATATATATATATATATATATATATATATATATATATATATATATATATATATATATATATATATATATAAACGTAAAGATACTCATTACAGTAATAAAAACGAATTATTTGTAGAGTAAATACACATAAACATATATTCATATATATATATATATATATATATATATATATATATATATATATATATTTGCACATATATATGAGGCATGCGATATATATAAATATATATATATATATATATATATATATATATATATATATATATATATTGCATGCTTAATTTCCCTTAAGGGAATTTGTAACTTACAACGAAATACCCTTTTTATTGCTATCAATTCCTTTTTTGAAGTCTTGGGTTTGTTAATACTGTATATATATGTATATATATATATATATATATATATATATATATATATATATATTACTGTGTAAGTATAATATAATTGCTTTTTTTTGTATGCTCCTATAATGATGTGTCCTAACTGTTATCAGTGCATACTTCATTTGTACATAAATGATATAAATGATGGAAAAATAAGTCAAGTACACGAGAATTAATGCAAAATTATGAGAGGAAGAGAATGATATATCTAAGCTAATATATATATATATATATATATATATATATATATATATATTATATATATATGTAAAATAAATAAATATATATATGTAAAATAAAAAATATGTATATATATGTATATGTATATTATATATATTATTGTATTCAATGTATGCAAAAACACATCCCATAAGTAGCAATAATAAATCTCATGTTTTAATTTTAAAAGGCATCATCAGACTAAAAAATACGTATGGTCGAGGCCAGTTATTTAATGAAACATGATTTCTATTAATGAGTATCACTACACTATCTCATAACAACATCTCTTATGACTGCAAAAGAATGTTTAGATCATTAATTGAAAATTACCATATTTTGCTTTTTTTTAATTGCGCACTAGCAGCAATCTCGTCGGAATTAAATGTTTGTACCTTTTGGATATATCCAAACTGGGATATATATATATATATATATATATATATATATATATATATATATATATATATATATATATATATATATATTATAAAACTCAAATGAACTTGTAACAATTTATGTTGCCCACTTTCCGGTTTACGAGATCCGGTTGCACATGCGCGCATGACCTGCGCAATGAAATATTAAAATAAAAGAAAAAAAAGGACAATTGGGACACTGAAATATTAACGTTATTGTTTCGAAATTATTATTTAACATGGGTACAATGGGGTTTAAAATAACGTAAACGTAATACAGAATTGAACGATGTAAAAAAAGCAGATATATCAAAATTTGAATTTAACTATAATAAGTATTATGGTATCAGTTCAGTGCACATTTATCTATAAGTATTACGAACCAGTTATAATTCAGTAATTGTATTTTTATTTCAAAAATAACAGATTATAATAAACAGAACGACTCATAGAAATCTATCTATATTCTATTTTCATTTTAATATACTTTCATAGAAATGTTTCTGTTATTTAAAAAAAAAATTGTGTACCACTTATACATGAATTCCATAGCTAATATAATATGCTGACCCAACGGGTCAGGGGTAGTCTAGTATATATATATATATATATATATATATATATATATATATATATATATATATATATATATATAATCGGTGAAGAATAATCATGTATAAGCAAACACAATGCCTATATTACTTTAATATACGTTTGTTTAAATGAAAAAATACACAATTAAAAAAAACACGTATGTTCCACCCAACACGATACCAATACTCAAGAATTTGGAATTATTTTAATTAAAGGGCAATTAATCATTGTCCAATTAGTTTTCTTAGGAAAACAAACGAGGAACTCAACGAACCCGACGACATACTAAACAATTATATTACTAAGAAGAGACTGTTGGGGCCCATCAACGACTTGGGGATATTGTTTACAACTGCCACCAGTTACATCGGATTACAATTAAAAAAAATCCTCATACAAATTCACCATGAATTACCCTACTACACATAAAATTACATCGAGAAATCGGTTTATGAACTTACAGATTACCAAAAGTTACTTCTAACTTCAAATAGTGGGTCTAATTGACACGTAATCACTCGATTAAATTATCAAAACAAAATAGTTGAAATAGAATTACTCTATAAAAATATAACTATATATGAAGCACAAAATTAAATTACCGCACAGCTCGGCTTATCTTCTTTACTAAAAGCAGACACTGGTAAACGCAGAAACTACAAAAAATACGATAGAAGGCAACAATACAATTACATATTACTATAAAACTTAGTTAATAATTTTCGGCAACTAACTAGGCTCAAACACATACAAAACAAACACATTAGTAGTACTCAATAAGTCCGCCTATCGCCCAACACTACAAACGATGCTTGACGACCTTATAAACTTTTTCAAACACTAACAACAACGTCCGCAGTATGTTAAATACACAAGTCAACAGATTGACCTCTGCTAAAATTGTGCAGATGGATGATTAACAACTGTTCAACCTACAACACAGACACTGTTAAAAACTGTTAAAATACATAAACCTAATTCTCCCTTAGGGACCCTCGTATCACATGTCATTCCACATATTTATTCACTAATATAAACAGTAAATGAAATTTTCAGCCACTGTGTTACTAGTAGTATAATGTTAATATTCACACACGAACGATTGCTGACTGTTATCCTAAAAACACACCAACCTGGCTATAAAACCATTGCCTCTCCTGACGTAGAAAGTATTTTAACCAATTTACGTGACGAAAATGCTGTCATTATAATCAACCATGATATATAGAACATATCGTCTCACCAGCCACTACAATTAATAAAAATACACGATTATTGACCGCCAATCGATCGAAATCTGCTTTTTCTAAAGCTTATTAAAATCTATAAAAATCTGTTAATTCTCAACAACTTTTGTTTTTTTTTCAGAAAGACAACATCCTGAAGTTTATTCTGTCAAAAGCATATTTTAAAATAAATTGTAAGTTTAAACTTTTTCCAGAGGACCGCGTCTAACCCAGTTTTAACAAAATTTAATTAAACCATAAATAATTTGGAAGGTTTTCGAATCAATTAAACTAGCTTTCTTATGTATAAACAAAATTTACTATGATTATGTATGAGAATATGCAAAAATATTAGAATATAGTTACCTTACATTTTAATAAATTCAAATAATTCCATTTTTTATCATCAACTCATACATTTTACCTACTGCCGCCATCTTCGATTGTAGGTATGAGAACCCAGCCCCATGTAAATGTTTTTTAAGCATTTTCATGACTGTTACTGTAACTAGAAAAACAAATACATTTTTTCAATAATTGGATTAAATTATAATTACAAACGCCGTTCATGGTAAAATATATTATTTCTAGCTTTATCGTTTTTCCTTCATAATAATTTATCAACCAAGCTCTAAATTTTTCCTAATACTTGTGATAAGCACAGAAAACTGCTTCTTTTCAATTTTTACTGCAAGCCTAAATTTTTGGTATAATATTCTTCGGTTTTAATATCACTTTTAGTCAGTTTTTAATTTCATGATTAAAACTATTTTCCTTTCTTAGTTTCTAAGTTATAATAACTAATGAGCCACACTATTTTTTTTCATTATTAAACTAGTTCATACTGCATTTTCCCCAATTCTTTATTGCATGAATCCAGTTGAAAAAGACTTTCATTAGAATTTGGTGGCTTTATAAATGCCTGTTTTTGGTAACCGTCTGGAGGGATTTCATCTTGTTTGGATGTCAAAGCTATCATCTACGGAAACCCATGTCTTCATAATCATAAGTAATTCTCAAAAAGGGAGATAAGAACGTTTTTGTAAACCGAAACAGACTACTGTTTCTTGAAAAAATCTCACATAAAACCATACTTGCAGATATATTGTATATTATAATTTTCACTCCCCCTTTTTTTCTTTTTTCTTTGGTATCGATTCTTAAAAGCATTCTTTATGTTCTGGTACATGGAAAGTTTATACATTCTAAAATAAAATATTTAATTTATTTTTATAGTTTTAAAATGATGCTTATTTTAGACTTTCGTAAAATATATATTTTATTATCCTTATCTGAAAGGTAATAATTATTGATAGCATATTTAATGGATCTCACATTTCAAAATTCAAAAGATAAAAAATTAAACACATTAAAATTTCGGATTTCAATCTTCGATATCGAAGGCACCCTGTGCATTTTTTAGTTTTCTTTTTTTCTGTACTCATTGACCCCCCCCCCTACAAAATGAGTTTGTGCTTGATCATTAGGCCTTAGCGGATCGCTTTGAATTTAAGGGTCGAACAAGGAACAAATCGGGGAGGGAGTAATGATGTTAACAAAAAATATATTTCTACAATAAATATGAAATAAAAAAGAGACTCCTATAAAGGGCATCCTTTATTTATTAATTGGTGACAATTTTATAGTCATTAGATAATTACCTGATTTTTGGTAGATTTTTAAAACAGACTCTGTTACTAAAATTAAAAACACTCCATAAATTTGGCGCTCACTAGTTACTATTAATCCACTTTACTGGAGTTCAATTTTAAATTTAAAGGCAGCAGTAACGATCAAGTCGATCGAGTGGGTGTGATTTCGGTTCCTTGAATGATTGTCTAGCGAATTTTATATGAGTAAAAATATTAAATAACAATAGGAAACTCTCTCTATATATACACTATACTGATTATATATTTATTTCTCCTGACAGTAATGACAAATGCAAAAAAAAATATCAGGATTTTCTCCGAATTACTCGGTACATAGATCCACAGTAAAACTAAGAATAAATAACACAATTCTATTCCTTGATGTTCTGATTGATATTTACAACAATATGTTCGATATTCCAATTAAAACAATAAGAACGTAAATTCTAAATATAGATGAATTAACAGTTAAAAATATCTATTTTATAAAACCTAATAATTTGCTCAAAATCTTGCACTAAAAAATAATCGTAAATAAAAAAGTCAAAACAAACCCTATCAATGCCGAATTCTCTTACACTATATATGGTATATGGTCGATTAACAAATAAAATTACAAATAATATCACTCAGAACCATATCTAAAACATAATTTATTGCAATTGAATGTCAGCTAAATATAACTTAGAAAAAAATCTATAGAAATATGAGGATCAATATCTTCAACAGACAAGAGATTTGAAATTGGGCTCAGTATTTACTACAGGAATTTCAGTATCCAGAAATTTGTTGTAAGCCACTGCTTCTATAACAATAAAATAATTAGAAAAAACAGTTATCCATAAGTTTAAATTTCTTTTCAGAACAACCTTAAGTAGATAATTATTTGGTTACACCAATTATCCCCTGCCCCGCCACCTGACCATTGGTAATGTAGATTCTAGCGCATCCACCAACGTTTAAAAAACAGAACTTTCCTCTTCAATTTAAGATAAAACTTAAAGAGAAAAATAATATATCATGAAACCAATTTAGTAAATTTACAAATATTTCAAGCCATATACATGAAAACTACACAAACAAATAAATACGATGAATCGATGATATCGACTAGCAAACCACGAACCATGTTTTAAGATGCATGTAGTAACTACCACCCTTCATTCACGTGACGTAAAATTTTCAATCTAGTCATTTGGCTCGCCATTGACTTAAAACACCGTGGCGCCCCATTGTCTGCAAATATATCCTTTGTGCGACGAATTAAATCTTTTTCCCGCTAGTTTCCTTAGCCCAACTGTCCAATTGACTCTAACCAGACATGATACGACATAGAGTAAAAAATGTTCGTGGCACATATAAAACAGATATTAACGTAATTAGAGTTTAACATTAAAAAAGATTTTAAAAAAACGCTGAGTAAAATGAAAACAAAAACGGTATAATGAAACAGAAGTTGTTTTTTTTTTGATAAAATTTGTTTAGATAAAAAATGCTGACTATATACATGTAGTTATATATATATATGTATATATATATATATATATATATATATATATATATATCAGGCATAAGCGTGATGAATTCTAGCGTGGATGAAACGCGGAATATTCTGTGTAGCTTGATGGTCATATATATATTAAAATTACTAACTAGCTCTACCTACCTATTGAGCACTGTTGAAGTAAATACTTAAAGTTTACGCATAAATGTATACTTTCGTATATTAATTTATGTGATTAAATGAAGTAGTTATATATATATATATGTATATATATATAAATTATACAGTAGTAGTTATATATATATAAATATATATATATAGTAGTAATTATATATATATATAAATATATATAGTAGTAGTTATATATATATATATATATATAAATTTTGAAAGTGAGTGTGAAGACACTTCTCAACATATATACTATACGCAATATTACGAATCGACTTGAAATTTTGTATATAGGTTATTGAAACATGTGGAAAATATTTTAATCAGTTGTTATTCGATTAAACAAATTGCTAATAGGTAAAAATTGAAAACTTACTATTTAGGAACCATCGAATTGTTATCTATTTGTCATCTGTTTCACAAACGCCCATACGCGGTCGTGAACAATGACAACTTCTTTATATTTAGTATAAGCAGGCTTTAAAACTCTCTGTAAAGATTGTTTCAATCTGATCTGATGGTTATCGAACTTGACTCATTGTCTTTTGGCTTTGCTTTTGATATCAGGCATAGTGCATATTTTATTACCTTCAAGAAGTGAACTGTTTACAAAAAATATTATATTCGCATACACATGTGTCTGTTTCTATATTAATTGAAATATAATAATTATGCGTATTTTAGAACGGAGCAACGACGGGCGGCCCGCTGATATATATATATATATATATATATATATATATATATATATATATATATATATATATATATATATATATATATATATATATATATATATAGTAATTTATAAAATATATATGGCGATTAAGCTACACTGAATATTCTGCGTTTCATCCAACTATAGGATTCGTCAGGCTTATGCGCGAATTCTGTCGTTGCTTCTTGTTTTTATACATGTTAAGGATTAATAGTTGGCCAATCAGCTTTCTAGTATCTACCGCGCCCCTTCCTACCAGCCAATGGGCATGCATTTTATCAAACAAAGGATCTGTTTTAGAGCTAGGTTAGTGGTTTTAGGTGGCCGTTCTGCTTCTTTTTTTTTTCTATACATATAAATATACCTATGTGTACACAATATATATACATATATATATATATATATATATACACATATATGCGTGTGATCGTTTATGGTATAGGTACATTTATATAGGTATATTTATATGTATAGAAAAAAAAAGAAGCAGAACGGCCACCTAAAACCACTAACCTAGCTCTAAAACAGATCCTTTGTTTGATAAAATGCATGCCCATTGGCTGGTAGGAAGGGGCGCGGTAGATAATAGAAAGCTGATTGGCCAACTAGTAATCCTTAACATGTATAAAAACAAGAAGCAACGACAAAATTCGCGCATAAGCCTGACGAATCCTATAGTTGGATGAAACGCAGAATATTCAGTGTAGCTTAATCGCCATATATATTTTATAAATTACTAACTAGCTTTACCTACGTATTGAGCACTTTTGAAGTAAATACTTAAAGTTTACGCGTAAATCTATACTTTCGTATAGTAAATTTATGTGAAAAAACGAAATAGTTATATATATATCTTTATGTATATATATATATATATATATATATGTATAAAATTGTGTACGAATACGAAATAACACAATAGGAGAATTGTTTGTATGTATTTCGTTTTATTGTAAGAGACCGTTTATCAAGATTGAAGCGTTTGAGCTCAGCAAATGATGTGAAAGTGTGTATTTGAAGGAGAACAACTACATTGTCTGCGATATTTATGTGTTTTCTGTTGCCACCTGACGCGATACAAGAGAGAATACCACGAATACATATCAGTTAAGACGTATACACCTCATCAGCAAGGTTAATGCCACATAGAAGTAAACACTTAATGATTCACACAAATGTACAAAAACAAACTATTAAAATGCTTTAAGATGTATGTATTATTTGAGTTCATCGTACTACTGTTCTTATTCTGGGTGTCTTTTTTACAACGTTTCGGTCGATGTAACATCTGACCTTCTTCAGGCGTATCGTGAAATCCCGTCAAAATTCTCGAGTTCGACTGAAACATTCCCGAGTTTGATAAGATATACTTGATAATAATCGGAGGTTTCATCAGTCGAAATGGTGTTAAAATGTGTCTCAGGGGAATAGCTTTGGTTCGATCAATTAAAATAATATGAACAAATAATCCTCATAAATAAATATCTAATGAATCTGAAATGTAGCTTTAAATAATAAAATCAGAAACGTAGCTTTTCGTAATAAAACCAGAAATGTAGCTTTAAATAATAAAATCAGAAATGTAGCTTTAAATAATAAAATCAGAAATGAAGTTTTAAATAATAAAATCAGAAATGCAGCATTAAATAATAAAATCAGAAATGTAGCATTAAATAATAAAATTAGAAATGTAGCTTTAAATAATAAAATCAGAAATGTAGCTTTAAATAATAAAATCAGAAATGCAGCTTTAAATAATAAAATCAGAAATGTAGCTTTAAATAATAAAATCAGAAATGTAGCTTTAAATAATAAAATCAGAAATGCAGCATTAAATAATAAAATCAGAAATGTAGCTTTAAATAATAAATCAGAAATGTAACTTAAAGATGTAATTGTACAGTACAATAAACTGTGTGAGCTGCTATTATTTTTGTTTAAATCAGGAAAAAATTGAGATTGTAAGGTCAGTGAAATATTTAGAAAATAAAATTTAGTTCCTCTCTGTAATTCTCTTTCAATCTCTCTAGTTACTCGTTGCTGCTATCCCTCTGGCTATTTTATTAAGCTCTCTCCAATTGAACAAGACTTCGCAAGCAACATGAATAATGTCATGACAATTATCCATGCTGCTCCAATGAACATTTGAATCGTGTGTTTTTTTGTGTGGGACTGAATTCTGTTTCCAATATTGCTATCAACTAAGTCAATGTACTCAGACATTATATGAGACGCTAAAAATTGTTTGATGGTGACGTAAAACTGTACAAAGATAGTGCGTGCATATCCTTGAATACATACAGCATTTCACAAATTGCCCCATCGGCTTTGACTGGTCAAACCCAACATGGCTTAAATTGGGTTATCTAACAAAACCGGTGCGTCACCGTGATTTTGATGCGGATATATTTCTATATTAGCCTCTTACGCTCAGCCCCAAGTTAAATAATTGTACAATGTGATGTGATTCTCTTTTGTTTCTAATGGAGTTTTCAAATATTTTTAGTGATTAATTTCTTTACTACAAGAACAAAGATAGAGAAAAGAGAGAGAAAGATACAAGAGAGAGAGTGAGAGAGATACAAGAGAGTGAGAGAAGGAGAAAGTAAAGAAAACGAAAATGATGGAAACAATACCAAATACAATTGGATGTGGAGTAATCAAAAGGAATTCAGTGTTAGCTTAAGCGGCATATGCGTAGAAATTAGTTACAGCTATAATATCTGTTCAGTTTATTGCAAGCTATATCAAGTTTGAATAACAAATATATTAAAATATATACGCCAGAAACGTTAATTGAATCATTTTTACTACTACTACTACTACTACTACTACTACTACTACTACTACTACTACTACTACTAATAATAATAATAATAATAATAATAATAATAATAATAATAATAATAATAATAATTCATAACACAACACGAAAGAATAGCCCCAAGCATGAGAAGGTGAGCAACAGATGCCCCCTGGAAAATTGAATAAAAATTCCCAAAATAGACCTACTCAAACAACAACAACAACCACCAACGTCACCATCCAGCACATGCCCAGCTTTCCTGGAACCCCTGAAAGACTGAAACAGAACAAATATCAAGGGCTCATATATGATATGAAAATATACTGGAAGCCTTGAGAGATATCAATCATACCAGTTATTATAGGTGCCACAGGGCTTATGAAGAAGAACCTGAAGTCCTACTGAACTGACATTGATGGTGAACCAGGTGCAAACGAGATCGAGACAATTGCACTAAATGGAACCACAAGGATACTAAAAACAGCTCTGGGTTGGTTTCAATAAACAGCAGGACAATGTTGGCAGCTGGCTTGGCTTCCACATACACAGCGTTACAATCTTCAAAGGAAAAATTTAAAAAAAAAGAAAGAAACATGCCAAATTGGATGAAAAAAGGCAGAACCACATTGCTACAGAATGACACAGATAAAGAAACCACGTGCTTAAGCCCTATGAGAAAAATATTAACAGCACAACTGAGTGAACAAATCTCCCACTCCCTTAATAACCGTGGACTTCTCCCCCAGGAAGAGCAAAGAATGGCAAAAAGGAAAGAGAGGAACACATGACCTGCTATACATTGATCAAAAGATCCTAAGCAAGGTAATAAGGAGTAGAAAGAATTTAGGCGGGCACAATCGCCTACAAAAAGGTGTACGATAGGATCCCACACTCATGGATAAAATAATGTTTCCAAATCTATAAAATACCAAGTAGGATTATCAACATGGTAGAAAATGCGATGAGAAATAGAGACAGGAAGTGACAGCTGATGGACAACGCATAACAGAAATTAACATACAAAGAAGCATCTTCCAAGGAGATTGTCTATCACCATTGATGTTTATAATAGGCATGATACCCCTTAACAATATGCTGAGAAAGTACTAAGCTGGATACAAGTGCTCAACACAAAGGAAAAAAATGAACCACCTCATGTACATGGATGACCTGAAAGTTTTTGCAATGACGGAAAAGGAAGTAGAGATACTAATAAACACTACCAGGATCTTCAGCCAGGATATTCAGATGTAGTTGGATATGGAAAAGTGCGCACTATTAGTTATAAGAAAGGGAAAATGGAGAGAACAGAACTATCCAACCAAACAGGGAAACAAGACGGCTATAGATTCCTTGGAGTTCTGGAAACAGCCTCTATCCAAGCTACAGAAATTAAAGAGATAATTGGAAAGAAATACCTCAGAAGAAGAAGAAACCTTTTTAGAAACTAATATAGCAGAAACCTAATAACAGGATAAATGCATGGGCAGTATGACAGATAAGATAGACATAGGATGGACCGAAGGAGAACTGAGACATCTCTATCAGAAGACCATGAAACTAATGACCATGAAAAGTGCACTATGCCCAAGAAATGGTGGTGACCGACTCTACGTTAAAAGAAAAGAAGACGGGAGAAGACTAGTTTTTGTAGAAGACTGTGTGCAGTACACACACACACGAAAAGAATGAGAAAAATACATAACGCAAAACACGAAAAGGATAATCATGGCAGCGAAGAACACTAATAAAATCGACAAAACAGAAAACAGTGAGATAAAGAACGTTTCTGAGGAATCCTTTCTAAATACTGTTTTTGCCAATACTATTTATCTGTAAGTTATTGAGCGAGAGGGATGGTTATATTTATTACGGTATTGTATCGTCTACAATCCAAATGTGTCGGTATTAAATAAGAGTATTACCTTTTATTAGTGATATATTCTTGGTTTGGTTATTTTGTTTTACAGCATATCAATCTTTTCGGGTTATTTAATGCCAAACGTACTTATTTTTTGGAAAAAAAATTTTTTATACTTCAAGTTCCTTTATATCTTCAAATATTTATTGTAGTGTTTGGCTTGTTCGTTTTGTTTTACAGCGTATCAACAGTTTTCGGGCACCTACATGCCAACTCCAGTTTTTTTGTTTTTTTTTTTGAGGGAGAACATCTTTATTTTTCATGTTCTTTATATGTTTAAATATTTATTTGTAGAGTTTGGCTTGGTTCTTTTGTTTTAGGGCATATCAACCCTTTTCGGCTTTTTTAATGTATACTCCAATTATTTTGGAAATAGCATTCTTGTTGCATTCAGTTATTTTGTAGAATGTTTTTATTCTTCATGTTCTTTGAACCTTCAATCGTTAGTTTATTGTCCTTGGATTGGGTGATTTTTAGTGGATTTTTGCGTTTTGTTCCCTGCTCTGCGGAACATGAATGCGTTTTTAGAAGGGAGAGGGAAAAGGGTTACGGTATTAATCTTTGCTATATTTTCAGTTAGGAAACCAGTCACAAAGCGAGGGATATACAAATGGGAAATGGGAAGAAGGAAAATGAGAAAAAGACGAGTTGTTTTTCTTTTACGTTTTGCAGAACATAATTAAGTTTTGTATAAAGGAAGAGAAAAACAAAAAAATATCAATGTTTCGTGCATTTCGTCTCAGGAAGCCAATATCTTCAGAAACAGTGTTCCGGTAGCACCATCATCTATTGTTGGGATATATATAATAAGGTTATTTTAGAAAAGGCGTCCATCCGTAGAAATTTTAAACTTGTAGGTCTAACTTAATAATTTAGCAACCAACTATTTATTACAACGCCGCCCTTACCTAAAACAATACCCTAAGGAACTTTCTCTAATGAACTAAGAGCACTTCTATACCAGTCAAACTGTCATTACTGAGTAACACCACGAACCATCTGTTTCATTGTGTATGCCACCATGTAGTGGTTACTATTTCGATGTCGCTATTTAAAAACATTCTCTTTCATTTAGCAACTAATGATATATATATATATATATACATATATATATATGTATATATATATATATATATATATATATATATATATATATATATATATAACAGTCTCCTTGATTTTTTTATAAAGTTCAAAAGAATGTACATTACATTAAATAAATCCAAGGTAATTTGTTGATACAATTTAATTTAAATTTTTATACCATACTTTGTAAAATTTATAAAAGTGCACTTTGAAGATAAATACATTTCAAATTGAATCTTTTTTAAAGCCTATAGTAAACACATTTTGTTTAACAATTTTCATGCCTTGGATGAAATGCATTTCTAACTTGTATATATATATATATATATATATATATATATATATATATATATTTATATATATATATATATATATATATATATATATATATATATATATATATATATATATATACATCAAGCAAAGTTGCGACGTAGAATTGCTGGATGTATTCAGCAATATGCCCGTCAACAACTTCCGCTACTCCGAAATGTGTGAAACGAATATATATTGTGTATAGTAAGAACGCATGAAATAATTAAAGTGTATTTCTGTATCAGTAACTTTGATTAAACATCTACTGTACTATTTAAGCAATATTACCAAGAAAAATATTCAATAGTCGCAATTATTTTTCTCTGTCAAATAAGGTCACAATAAACTATGAATAGCATGGGAATAAAAATTATTGTAAAAGATAAAATGAATTCATAATTTTAAAAGGATCTTCTATAAAAAAAATGAGAAGAAGTTCCGTGATTAAATTACACATATGAGTTATTGGCTTAGGGATTTGACGAAATTATTTAGTATATAAAAAAATTGAAGAACTGAAATATTAGCAGGCCGTATGTGTTGCCCGAACGTGTAATAGGCTCAAATATTATATTCAATTTACACAGAAACTGAGACATGTCCATGCGAGTATTATGTTTTTTTTCTACACAGTGCTCTTGTAAGTAAAAAAAAAAAGTACCCAAGCTGAGATCGAAACCAAAACTTTACATCAGTGTGGCTAGTACGAGACAGTTTGATACGTTGTTTAAAAAGTGTTTTTAAACCTACTTATTTCTAACATAATATGCCATGTAAACCATTCACGCATGCGCATTCATGATACATGAAACAATCAGGTATAAATCCGATAACCCCCTTACGTATACATTTTTTTTTAAATTTTGACCACTTAGTGCAATTCCCCGAATAAAAACCGATTCCAAACTTTTACGCATGTGTGAATGCTTTATGTACTAAATTTCAGTCTTTAGATCAATATTTTCTTGAGTGTATCGGTTTAAAAGTGTCCTCAAACACATTCTCACTTATATATATATATATATATATATATGTATATATATATGTGTGTGTATGTGTGCGTGTCTATGTGTGTGTCTATGTGTGTGTGTGTGTCTATGTGTGTGTGTGAAGAAGAAGCGAAGCAATGATTTTCTCTTTGAACAATAATCGCCTAAAGAAATATATCACACTAAAAGCACTGAAAAGAAAACAGCGTTAAAAAGACGAGCTTAGATAAAGAGATGGACATCAATTTCTGACGCGGCAAAAATCAATAACCACTTTTGTCAAAATGCGGTACGTAATCTTCATTCCAGCGGGCGCCATTGTCAGCACCCATCATTGCTTATCGTCACGATTTTCAAAAACAACAATGAAATTGTCGCATATTTCAAATTCTTTGTTTAACATTATCGGTGTCTTTTGTCTATTTGTAATCTTTTAAATATTCATGGAAACATAGGTCTTACTTGAATCACTGCATTTAATTTCTACATTCGCTCTTTTTCTCGGCTTTTGCATATATGATTAAAGTCCGGTGTTCATGCATCATAAGACAGTATTGCGGAGACACTGGTATGTATTCTTGGAAAATTCGAAAACAGAGAAAAGAGTATAGTACATCATAATTCTGCCTGTAGTCATACACATGACAGCCACACGACTGCGGCATATACTTTGCAATATCTATTTTTTGTTGGTTTACTGTTGGGCTAATATTTTTGTGATCAACAGTATGTTTTCTACGTTGTTTTTTTTTCAGTCTGCCTGTGTTTGTATTAATATCATTCTCCCTCTGTTCTTGCTATGTTCTCCTTTAATTTCACCTTCGCCTCGGTGTCGTTTTTCTTTGTCATCTCCTTCATCTTCTTTTTTTTATTTTATTCTCCTTCTCTGTCTTCTGTTTTTTTTCCTTCTTATTCTTCTTTCTTTACTTTTTTATTCGTGGCTTTTCTCAGATTTCTTGTTCCATGTCTAACACCTTATCATCATCTTCCCATATATATCTATCTATTTACATTACTCCTCTTCGAATTCTCTTTTTTTTTTTGTCTTCCACGTATTCTTGCTCTTCTTTTTTTTTCGTTATTATTTTTTCTTCTTTATTCTTCACTTTCATCACTCTTTTACATTTTATAGTCTTTTGTTCTTTATTATATTTTGTTTTTATGTTTTACCTTGCCTTGTTCTTGCTCTGCAATTAATTTTCCCTTTTTTGTAACTTTTTTTTTACTTATTCTACTCTGTTCAATTTTGTTATTTTATACCTTGTACTAATTGTTCTCTGTACTGTTCTTGTTCAATTATTTTCATAGATTTGATTTATCGATATTCTAATAGTTTGTTTCAATTTTTAACTGACGATAAAGTGCTCAATATCTACATTGTGTGTACTGTCTTTTTTTACATGTGGGTAAACACTTATCAAGGCCCGAACGCCACTCAGGGATAAGGGTTATTGCGTGTACAGTAATCAATGAGATAGTATTGTAGTAATCATTAGTATTGGGGTTTTTGATAGAGTGTCTTACTTAAGGGGGCGGTTTGTCAGGAGGTTGTTTATGTTGGACTTGAAGACGTCCAAGTTGTAGTCAGGTGGGAAACAGGCAAGCGGCAGAGAGTTCCACTGGCGTGCAGTTCTAAGAAAGAAGCTTTGCTCATGGAATCTACGTTTGGATTTAGGCACAGGCAAAGAGCGGGGAAAATTATTGACAGTAGTTTAAGCCAGACGGGTGTTTCTCGTGAAAGATTGGCGAGGGGAGACGAGGGATTGGAGCTCAGACGAGCCCTTACCATAGAAATAACGATAAAACAAAGATTCGCTACGTCTCTTCTGTGGGAGAGAGGTTGCAGGGAAGAGAAAAGGGCATCCCCTACTAAATCAGGAAGTCTATTTTGCACTCTGTCAAGGCAGGATAGGCTGTTTTTAGCAGCTCCTGCCCAGATGTGGCAGCAGTACTCGTCTTTTATTTGAGTTCTTTTTTTTTTCTTTAAAATACTTATCGTCGTCCACATCTTAATACGTTGTATATTTATACTCATTCTAATTTTCTTTTTTCTTAGCTATTTATATTAATTCTACTTCTGCTGTTTTGTATCCCCGGTGATGTTCTTGTTTCTGCTCCTCTTCCTGTCATTTTTCTTCTACAACTATTAGTACTAACTATTCATCTTCAAAACTATACTTATACTTTTTTTCTTTTCTTCTCTCATTCTTTTTCATTGTATTCTTATTACATTTATTGCTTTTCGTCGTTTGCATTTCTTATATTATCCTCTTACTGGTTTGACTATTTGTTCTACTATTTAAATCAATACCCGATCATAATTTTCATTCTCTTTGCGTCAATATTTTTATCACTGCTTTCACATCAATCTTAATCTCCATCCAACTTTTCTCTTAAATCATCCTCATCCGCTGAAGCATCAGCATCATAGTCATCGCCGTTCTATTTTTATTTTCTTTTTGTTCTTATCTTGCTGTCTATCCATCCGCTGCTTCCTTGCATCTCTTTTCGTTTCTGATTGTGATTTTTATTTTCTTATTTGGATTCATATATAACAAAGCACTTCAACATTGAAACGTTCCTGTTAATTATAGACAAGTTGAACTAGATATTACTAAGTAGAGAGTTCTATAGCGAGATTCTTATTCACATTACATTTAAATCTTTGCAAGCTAGTACAGTCAGTAAAAATGAGTAGCAATGCAAGTACGAGGAAAGAAAGCTATTAGAGTTAGTTTGCCTGTTCCCCCTGACTAAAACTTGGATGTCTTCAAGTCCAACATAAACAAATTCCTGATAAACCATTACTAGGGACTACTACGATATTATCACATTGATTACTGTACACGCAATAACCCTTATCCCCGAGTGGCCTCCGGGCCTTGATAAGTGGTGACTATCATGTAAAAAAAAACAAACACCTCCGCACATATAGAGGAACTCTGCAGTGAATGGATGACACAGGCAATGTACGTCGAATAAGGCACTAGAGTAGCAATTGGCCGGAACAACTTCCATTGTAATTGCTCATAAAAAGCATAAGAATGTAACATTTCAGCAAGTGTTCCAACTTGGGTTTTAATGTGTTATTCATTAAATTGTATGTATTTTATCTTGACTGAGAAGAAATGAGTAATATTTAGTGCACTGTTATTTTATTCTAGGATTATTAAACATTCATATCACATATTTTGCTTTTATATGCGAAGAACGAATCAATACTGTATATTCCAGGGCGCTCTCTAAATAAGATAGGATAGTATCATTGAAAACAAACATATATTATACTAGCCCTAAATACACAGCGTTGCCAGGTAAAAAAATGCTTCGTGGAGGATTTGGTCATATACTATTAAAGCTACATATAATTACCTAGACGTTACGATTTCCCTGAAAGTTGACCATCTTCAATGTTTTGGATCTATAAAACAATCATCCTCACCTATGAAATTCAGAGTAATACAATCTTATAGCTCAAAATTAAATAACTCATAACGAAAATAAAAAGTTCCGATTTTTAAACTCACCTGATGTTGGTTATAATAAAAGTTTTAATAAAGTAAATTCAACGTAAATTTAATTAAAATATATTAAATATATCAGTTTTATATAATATTCTAAGTAGAATACGTAAAATAATTCTATTGATAATCTCAATTAAAACCTTTAAGATAATTATTAAAACAGATTTTATTTATTCCAATGAAATAAACTCTTGAATAGCGATTCGTTTATATATATATATATATATATATATATATATATATATATATATATATATATATATATATATATCAAAACTGCGTCAATCGCTTTATGGAAAAATATCAATATTAATTATATATAGGTAATAACAAAATGGTAATTATGGCATCAAACGACTGCTTTTAGGTCAGGTGTGTTCCAAAATTGTATTTAAATTCATGCGATATTCACGAAGTTATGAGATTTTATTCTTTATCGAAGAATTTTCACTGTGTATCACTTGATTGCAGGTCTACTAATCCAATTTTAAGGGCAAAAATACAATGTCTGATCATGCGAACTTTATTTTTTATTATATTTGTCTGTCAAAGAATAATGAGAAGAGGCACAGCCTATGTGCTAAGACTCAAATAAATGAATTATTTATCCACATATCCACCATTTTATAAATAACTTAAAATAACCTTTTGTCCTCCGGGAAGTTAAATTGATTGATCTCCAAAAGAAGTTATTGCTCTAGCAATATCAACAACTTTCTCCAAATGGCATTATTTGAAGTAAATTGCTCTCCTCTCTCATGAACTCCTCTTTTTAATATTGACCAGGAATATTCAATGGGGTTAATGTCTGGAGAACACGCTGGTCAGGTAATGAGAGTTTCTCCAAAGAAGTCCATAGATTCATAGAAGGTTGCAGTCCCGCTAGCAGAATGTGATGGTGTATTGTCATGCATAAAAATCATCTGAAATCGACGTGACAATGGAAGGTCATCTAACCATGGTGATAAATGTTTATCTAAAAAGCCCATGTACGCATTGCTGGTAAGTTTTAACCCCCCCCTGGGACTTGGAATCGCGCAATCAACTTATCGCTAATGACCCCCCCCAATAAATAAATACGATGATTCCACCTTCTCCTTGGCGATGGACTCTGTAAGGGGTTGGAGTTCCGTTCGAGTTCCAAATTTTGGCCCATCAATCTGGACCGCTATGAGTAGCACGGGTTTCATCTGTAAATAGAACATTTTCATATGATTCCATGCCCAAGCCTTTCCTTTTTCCCTATGTTGTTTTCTCAGTGAAGACCTTGAAATAGTTCTGATTTTCCTTGTCATCTCATTAAACATATTACATCGGGCCTGTCTGGATCTTGGAGCGATTCCCGCTCTTGCACACATGGAAGGACTGGTGCTGTTTGGGTTTCGGTTAACTTCCGTACGAATTTTCTGAATATCACAATGTGAAGGGTGTCTCCTGGTGTCCTTATCCTTTCTGGGTTTGGTGTTGGTATTGTTCAGGAATGAAGCCAAAGTTCTTGGATCTCTTTCCATCTCCATAGCTAAATCTTTGAGGAAGAATCCTTCTGCGAGTTCAGCAAAAATCGTTGCCTTTTTGATATCCGTTAATTGTCTCTTTTTTTTTGCATTTTAAAAGACCTGAAATAAAGCGATGGATAGTATAAATTACTTGATAATAAATAAAATGTCATAACTTCGTGAATATTGCATGGATTTTAATGAGATTTTGGGAAATAACTTCGCCCATATACAGTCATTTGACGATACAAATTTTATTTCTGTATGACATATATTTAGTGAAATATTGATATTTACTAATCTGCAAGAACGCGATTAACACAGTGTGTATATATAAAAATAATGCAGCCATAATAGCATATAAAAATCAGTTTAAATCTGTGAAACAGTGTACTCTTTATATATAAAACAAATTGTGAACATAGACACAAACAGATTGGAATACGACTTTATTATAATAAAAGATTACACCATAGTAAACAAACATATACTACTCATCCTTATGCCTAGGTATAGGTAATGCTGGGAGGATGAACGAACATATAGTACTCTCCTCGTACACGAAGACGTAGGTAATGCTATGACAAATAAACATATACAACACTACCACTTCTCACACACATACAAAAGTCAAGTAGAAAATATTTATTGTCAGGCGTGATAAGTTTGTTTTTTTACCAGTATTGAGAAATCCTATATTCTATGATGCAGCCTCGGAACTGTCGATGATGTATTTGTTAAATGCATGTTAACGGTTTATTATAGTTCAATGCTGAACTTTAGATTCACGGCGGATTCTTTGCCATGCCAATATGTGATTCGAATTGTTCCTTTAATTATTTTATTAAGTAAATCAACCGTGCCTTAGTAATGTTTACTTTATCCATTTGTGCCTGCATTCAACTACAAACTATATATCATTTTCTAAGGATTAACCTATTGTCTTCTATTCAACGATATCTACTTGTTTTCTTTATTATTGTATCACCATCCTCGTTCTTCTTATTCCTGATTCATTTATTTGTTCTCCCATACATTTTTCTATTCCTTCCAATAATAAGTTGTTTCTAAATTTGTATTTCTATTCTCTTTCAGTTTGTTATACTTCCCTTCCAGATTAACATTCTCATTATTTCTATGTATCTTACATTTTTGCTTCTATCTCATATGTATATACATTCTTTATTTCTTGATTGTTTTAGTATTATTTTATTCCATATGTTTCTTATATGCTTACTTTATATATTTTGCTTTTCTTATTTTAGTATTTCCTTTTCAATTCATTTACTTTCGCTTCTCCAATATTATCTTCAATTTCTATTTTTCTTATTCGTTGCTCATTACATCGGCGACATTTGTACGCATCTGTACGCTTTAAATGCTAAAGTAGAGTATTAGTTATTAAAATTGACTCAAGTGGAGCATATGTTCAACGTCAGTATGTTCAATTAAATTGGCGCTTCTACAGAATCGAGACGATATTTTGTAGTCGATAAATTGAGTTTTCAGATAAAAAAATAAGGATTTCAAGTGATGTTTTTGTCAATTCTTATATGTTACAATAGCAGCTCTGAAATTATTCAGCCGGACTTACCTGAATATTACTGAATTATTAAACAAAACAACTTTATTTGTGTTAGCAGGTGAAAAATTACCGCAATCTTGTTTAAATCAAAACGGAAAATTATCTCCCTTTTGAAATCTCATCAAATTCAATTTTTATTTTCTCTAAAAAATAATTTTTTTCCTTATCGATTTCCATTATTTTTGGATATAATCATCTTAAAAATACGGAGAATACGTAAATACTATTGTTTTCATGTGAAATTCAGTATTACAGTTTCCGAAATTTCGTCCCAATAGTCTAGAGGTGCCCATCAAATTACATTCGCTATATGTGTCTTTTTCTAAATAATCGGTATACATATGCCGTTTTATTCCGTCCTGCCTAATAAACAAAAAATAAAATACATCAAGTTTATGATAGTGAACAGATTAATTTTAAACCTCCAGAAAATCTACACTTTTTCTGTAAACAAACGCACGCCGTATACGAAAACAAAATAAAAGAAACCGTTCTGAATTGTGTTTACATTAACGAGTCAGTAATTCTCAATGTGAAAAGCCTATGCAAAATCGGTATTTTTTTATAATAAAACTGTTGATGACTAAACACTATGAACTTTTGAAACTATAGGTGGAAATTGCAGAATGTAATAAAGTAATATGGTAGCATTCAAGAATTTGTAGCATTGTTTTGGGAAACCAGTTGTAGTCAACTGGGAATTAACTGCTCAATATATAAATAGAAAGATATTAAAAAACTGTTCATTGAAGTTTTGTTTTATTCTGTGTACACAAATATACAAGGGGAATATATTTGCAATAGTTTGATTTGGGGATAATTCCGCTGTTAATATTTAGGAAGAGGACATATTATGATTACGACTGGATGATGTACTTACTTTAGAAATTACTAGATGTGCCAGGCGGGCGTTACTGTTATAAAACGCAACGTTAAATTGCTTTAAAAAATGAGATAAAAACTAACAGAAAAACCCCTCAGATATGTGCAGAGGACCATTATGTCTTTTTTTTCTAAATAGTACACTTCTTGTAAGTAAAAAAAAATATACTCAAGCTGAGATCGAAACTAAAACCTAAGGACAGTAAGTTAAGTACGATTTTGATTAGACAAGCTTGACACGATTTAAAGAAGCGTTTTCAGACATTGTGAAACAGTTAACAAACAGATAAAAAATCCGACTACCGGCAAAATACCATTTTTTTTCAATTTTGACCCGTTAAAATCCCTTTTATTTCGTGAAATACCCGATTAAAAATTTACCACATATCTGACTACACTATATACGAAATTTCAAATCTGTAGAATTAAAATCATTGGTTATATAGGTATATTAGTGTTCTCACGCAGAACTCCTCATGTTTATAGGTACACTAGTAGGCAGCTGCCAGTGACCCACTGAAAAATACGCATACAAATAATAGTTTTATTCACACAGAAAGTGAGACGTGCATTCGAGTATTATGGTTTCTTCTAAACGTTTCATTTCTAAGAAGTGAAAACAAAATCGAGCTGAGATCGAAATTCAAACTCAAAGACAGTGCGTCAAGTACGATAACCATTAGGCTTCTGTGACACAATCTTTAAAAGGTGTTATTCTTAACATAAATTATCTGTAATGTGATATTTTATTTTCTACCAATTTAAAGCGTCATAAATAATTGCTTTCACACCTTTCGAAAAAGTAGATGATGGATTATTGGCGTCATAGGTTGTGAATCACCTGCTGATATTAAACTAAGCCGCAAAATATTCTGCACATTGTGTCTGAAAATGTCCATTACGCTTATCCACTGCGCTCGCAAGCGGCAACAAATTCGCCCCGTTCTTCTCATCCCGAATCCTAGCATAACAAGCTATTCCTGATAGTAACACGATTTTCGTTACAATCTTAACACGAGATTATTTCTTATTTGTGACTGTAAAGTTTATCACATTTTTAGATCCGTCGCTGTAACTAAACATATATATGTTTGCACCAAACAACATCTCTACCTTCTTCTACGCAATAATCATATTATTTATTGTTTCTATATGAAAGCTAAATAAATGCAGAAAGTTTGGTGATCTATAACTCCTTGATTAAATGTGTACTTTTTATTTAAATCAATAAAACAGGAATATATTTTGAAAAGAAAAGGCAACGGGTCGTCGTTTTCGAAACAGTTTTATCTTTACTATTGAAGTTGTCAAATTTCATCCAGGCTTGTTTATTTAAATTAGTTGAGTTTTGACCACAAGCAAAATCAAATAAATCACAAATCTGTCGTGATCAGATATAATGTGTGCTGAGAAAAAAAAAGACGCAATCAATGTATATCCATACTAGTAAGTAAAAATATTAGTTAAGGAAAATTAGTAAGGAAAATACAACAGCATTGTTTTGTCTACGCATATGCTTAACTATTAAAATCAGGAGCAACAACTGCGTAGTTTAGTTGCAGTAAGGTATGACATGAGAGACAATCACTGTTGCAAAATTTACAAATAAAGACACATGATTAAACTAATGATATACTTTAAGTTACAAGATTCAAAGCTACATAATTTTAAGTTATTTTAGTGAAAAAAATTCCAACGACTGTCGATTTATTGAGTAAGAAGAAACACGGTAAGTGGAAACAAGACCTTTCGGTACAATCCTCTCAATCAAAACAAGGTAAGTTTTTTATTGTCTGGTTTAATGTGTTAATGACATTTCACAAATAGAAAAAAACTAAATTAAATTAGTTTATGCTCACCAACATAAAATCGATAAAAAGTAATCAGTGAAATAAATTATTGATAAAATTGGCGTCCAGGAAAAATCGATTTGTTATGTGGAGTGTTGCTAGATAAAAAAAAATAAACGATTAAATAATTTTAAATCAGATAACGGACTCAACGCGATTATAAATTTAAGTTTTAATATATTGTGAGATCATACGTAGTTCGATAAAACTAATTTGTTTTATATCATAAACAGTTTTAGGGGAGAAACTTGTTTGCGTATGAAATTCTACACTCCCGTGTATTCTGTGTGTATCGATGAGGGTCCAGGAAAGGGTCTGGTGTGAACATATTTCCTATTTGAATTAAACCCTAAAGAAATAGTTAACACATATATTTTCTGTCGCCTTAAACACTACAGTAGTCCTCGGTTTGCAGTCAACGGCAGCGCATTTGCTATTAGATGTCAGCTTTTAATAAGAATGCAACTGCAGTAAATGGCAAACTTGTATAAAATTGCAATAAACACTAGTTGGACCCGCTGTAAATTTTACAGTAGTTGGAAAATTTTAAAAATTCTTATCACATAATCAAAGAATTACGACGAGATTCGCCTACGTAATATATCACTGAACTATAACACGAAGCTCTGGATCTTCAGATCCAGATATCTTTGCATCCAGTTGTTCAACTGTTCCGATGTTATACTGATCTGAAAACATTATGATCATGTATCAATGTGGTAGTTTTTCTTTGGGGGGGATTTAATGAAACAACCACATTCAAATAGAATTCCCAATACATGTATGCATTGAATGTCTTTCAAAAATTCACCTAGGTGTGTATGATGCACACATGATATTAAGTCAGGTCATTTTGTATAATGTCCTGATGACCCCAAATTGTTTACTAATTCAGGACGTGTTGGAATACACGTGTATCTAAGGAATACGTCTGGTTTTCCGCATTTGCAGAAGATTGCTTTTTGCTAATTACTTTTTACTAATTTCAACATGACATGGAAGTAGGTAATAATGTTTTCACCTGAAATGGGCAGACCCCTAATCAACCCCCCTATTATTTTAGTTATTTCGGGCATGCAATAAAAAGGGTAACACTATTTTGACATGAAATGCGTTAACATTTGTAATTATTTTAATATGACACGTAAGTAGGTAATACTATTTTTACCCGAGAGTCGTATGATTAAAAGAACACTTATCAACAAAAGCACCTAATGCTTTTACTTATTTCGACATGAAACTTTAGTATATTATAAGATTTGTATCTGAAATCCGTTGGAATTTGTTCGAATTTCAACATAACATAAAAGTAGGTAATAATGTCTTCACTTAAAATGCGTATATTAAAAGATCCCTAAACAGCAAAAGTACCCTATGATTTGACTTATTTGGTACATGTCATTTAATGGCTAATAATGTATTCCAATTTAAACGCGTTAAAATTTGTACTAATTTAACATATAATAAGGTAATAATATTTTCATCCCAAATGGTTACATTAAATAAATACCTGATCCACAAAATCATCCATTGGTTTTACATATATCGAAGTAGCACTTAGGTAGATAATAACCTTTGCACCTGAAATGCGTTGGCATTTGTTCTAGTTTCAACGTGACATGTAAGGATGTTTTCACCTTAATTGCGTAAGTTTAAATATCTTTAATCAATAAAACACCCTATAAATTTATTTATTTTGACATGACATTTAAGGAGATCATAATGTTTACACCTGAAATGCGTTGAAATTTGTACTAATTTCTCCATGGCATAAAGATAGCTAATAATGGTAATTAAATAAAATTGGATAAAGAATGGTTTTAACAGTCTTTATCTGAAAAGAACGATATATTGTAAATCGATATAAAGGGAGTAATTCTGTTCTCATTAATTAATGTTTGCGAAAGTTGATGGTCTTTTTTGACACCGACGGACGGAGATGCAAATTAATATTACGATCAAAATACATACTGGCAGGTCATGAGTCAAGATATAACGTCCATATGCGTTTATACACACAGTGAGAATAAGTAACCAATAGTAAAAAAAAAAAAACTTTTCTATTTCCAGAGGTAACACTCAAGCCATCACAGAAGCCAACAGAGGTCAGCGATCAGGTTTGATTAAAAAAAGTCCTGGAATCTTATTTAATCCATTTATAGCAACGAAATCTAATAAGTGTAAAAGCCCGGCTTCGGTTTAATGGGCGAGACAAGTGTTTTGCTAACGCTGCAACGAAAATCCGTCTCCGCTTTTATTGCTATGTCAAGGCGTTCTGTTGTTGTTTAACACGGGAGCTGCCTGGAAACTCTTCTATGTGTGAGTTTTATTATTTGGGTGTTCGATTTAAATATATAAAACTTGGTCTTTAATGGATTAAAAGCACTATTAAAATGTGTAAAACGTTGAATACAAAGGAAAATGTTTTTTGGAATATGTTAAAATGAAACAATTATATTAATAATAGAAAAAAGTTATACATCTTTCTTATTTATATCTTTCTTGCTTTCTCTTTTTAAAAATTGTAAACTTAATAGATTTAATACCAGTTTCTTTACCGTAAAATCCGACAGGCGCTTAAAAACTTAGAGGAAACATATTTAAACGAGATATGTATTTAATAGTAACACCTCTCCTTTGGAATGACGACAATAAGGAAACGGATTTTACAAGTACCATTATTTAGTTATATGGTGGATCTATAACGGTCAAAAAAAAAAGAAATTGTTAAAATTTTATCGACAAAAACAGTAAAAGAAATTGCAGTCCGACTGGGTTTTTTTTTTTTTTACACAGTGATCACCACTTATCAAGGCCCGGAAGCCACTCAGGGATAAGGGTTATTGCAAGTACATTACGTTAGTGTGGAGATTTGATGAAGTGTTTACTTAAGGGGGCGGTTCATTAGGAATTTGTTAACATTGGACTTGAAGACATCCAAGTCGTAGTCCGGTGGGAAGCAGGCAGACGGAACAGAATTCCACAGGCGTGCAGTTCTAAGAAAGAAGCTTTGTTCATGGAATCCCCGTTTTGATTTAGGCACAGATATAGAGTGGGGTAATTTTTCACAGTGGATTCAGCTAGACGGGTGTTTTTCGTGAAAGATTGGCGAGGGAGGACCAGAGATTGGAGTTCAGACGAGTACCTGCCATGGAAATAACGATAAAACAAGGATAGGCTGGCAACGTCTCTTCTGTGGGAGAGAGATTGCAAGGTAGAGAAAAGGGCATCCCCCACTAAGTCACGAAGTCTATTTTGTACTCTGTCAAGGCAGGATAGGCTGTGTTTAGCAGCTCCTGCCCAGGCAACAGTATTCCATCCTTGGACGTACTTGGGTTTTGAATCTTTAAATGAAAACGTGTTCCTAAAACCGTTTGCTTTTCAAATCAATGTTTTTTCTTGCTAATTATTAATGACGCTCCCAATGTCTTTAATACTAATATATATATATATATATATATATATATATATATATATATATATATATATGTATATATGTATATATATATATATATATATATATATATATATATATATTGTGCATATTTAGGCAGCATTTTCTCATTTAGACAAATATTGAATAGCACGGAATTATTCTGTTTTACAATTTTCCTTTTTTATCTCCTCCAATCTAGTCCGTTTTGTGTTCTTCTCGAAATTGTATATGTTGGATCCATAATCGCGAGCGCTTTCGACAGAAGTACTTCTATCATTCTCAGCCATATTGTAGAAACAAATGTAAAGATTGTTTTTTAATTTACGTATATATACAGTTTTCCTAGTCACGTGGTAATTTGTTACAAGTTAGGTGAGCGGACTCTCTCTCTCTCTCTCTCTCTCTCTCTCTCTCTCTCTCTATATATATATATATATATATATATATATATATATATATATATATATATATATACCACGAGTATATATTATTTTAATTGGAATTCATTATTGAGATGAGCATTATTTAATTAATCTTATTCATTGCGGACTATTATCAGCATATTTTCTTTGTTGTTTCGCGACGTTTCGTCCGACTATTTCTCTGGCCTTCGTCAGGTGACAACCGCGACTTGATAGGAACTCCGAATTTCCTAACTGCATCAACTGCAATTACTCTCTTCCGTATTTGTAGTCTCACCCCGTTTTGGCCAAGTAAACATCTGGCCGTCTTTGGATAGGATTGAAACCGCTATCTTCAGACAATTCTCACCTGGAACCGTAGGGAACTAACGTCTCTATCCACTGCGAAACGGACCCGGAAGTCCAGAGGAAGAGTCGTTAAACTACTGAGAAAGTATGAGGATAATTTCGGTCAAAAATGTACCACAAATGTTTTTACTGCAAATTCTTTGCTGTATTTAAACTTTGTTTTAAGATTTCTGATGTAGTTTAATATAGAAGCTATTTCTATATTAATTTGCGTATTGTGAAAAAAACTGACTATTCACGTGGGTAGGTAAGGAAAGTATGTTTGATGGAAAATTATGAGATGTATACGACAACTGCTTATAATTTCTGGAAAGTGTTTTATGACCTTTTTATTTGCATTTTATAAAAAAAAAATAATATATCTTACATGTAAAATATCGTGCATAAAATTTGACGAGATATGGTATTTCGTGGTAAAACTTGAGGTTGCTCATCGAGATGTTACGATTTCGAACCTTGTCAAAAGTTTTGTTAGACTGAAGACGGTGTTATTAAGAGACATGTGTCTATAGATAACTTTTATGCACGCAAAAATGTTTCATACATATTTGAATGAAATTTTCAGATGTGTAATAAATAAAATGAATAATATTAACAACAAATTAAACATCCCAAATTGAAAAACCGACGTAGATATAAGCAAAGGGCGCGTAACTGTTTAAAAAAAAAACAAAAAAAAACGCGCGTAACGTGTAAATACTACAAATCACTAATAAAAAATATATATCCACAGCAGATATTCTCTTTATATATAATAATTTGATTGCAGAAATCTCCTTCTGGGCAAAATTACCGTAGGTTTGCAACAACAGATGACACATGCAGATTTATTAAGTCTAAACTATTAGCCACTATCTTATGTAACATTAAGAAGATAGTATAGACATATTTAGACATTATAACCAAATCTTACGTTACTTCTGGGGCGCGAAGCGATGACAATCTACTTCTCTTTAAAGAAGTAGTTCTTATTTTTCTCTCTAACCGTTCTGTGCTCCCACCGCTCCCACCTGACACTGGAACCATTTGTAAATATCCCCCTCTGCTAGGTTTTAACCGCTCTTTACTGATTAGCCCTTATTCACATAGGGAGGTTGAGACGCTTATACTACGCTGGCTACTAAAAAATTTGTAAAAAAATACCCGATATTTTTTTACCGTAGGAAGCTTAGTGTAAACACCCTCAACATCCCTATCTTAGGAACGGTTTGCGAAATTAACACCCCTTACCTCCCCATATAAAGATAGCTTTCGAGGTCGTAGAGTGTTTCTTCCGAAAACCTTATTGCATTGGGAGGTTGGAGGGGTTTATACTATAAATTATTATAAAATATTTATTAATGTAGTAAGAAATTCTTAAAAACTGCAAAAAAAAATTAATATTAATAAGAATAAATAAACAATAAACTTTAAAATATATATACATATATATTGAGTAAGTTTACAATAGATTTCGTTTTTAATTTATTGTTTATAAAGTTTTTTTCGGTTTCTTTGTTTGAAAATACCTCTGCGTCTATTATTTTGCTTGGGTTAATCTGATGGCTGCCGGTCGAGCCCAACCTATAATTTACACAAAATCCCGAGGACCCCGGTCAAATATTGTTAGAGTGTCAAACTTTTCTTATAATTAATATGAAACCAAACAGCGATGGTAACATGATTTTTGTTGGAATTATTTATTTTCATTATTCAATTACTTATATCACTATGATTACGGTTTCTACGTTTTCGGAATAGGGGCGTGTGAGATAAAACACGCTAGAACAATCGAAACAAAAATTTCGCTTACCTATAGGCTTTGTGAAATATTACCAGTGGGCATCACTGATATGCAGCGAGCCTGTTTTTGTTTTATCATAATTTCCATTGCAAGTGCTTGTTTGAACACCAGTATCTGGTCCCCCTCGCCAATCTTTCATGAAGAACATCGTCTAGCTGAAACTAGTGTCAATAATTTACCCCACTCTTTATCTGTGCCTAAATTAAAACGTAGATTCCATGAACAAATTGTTGATTGACCGCCCCTTAAGTTATTCAATTTATCAAATTTCTATTACTAACTATTAATACCATGTGATCCAAGTGACTACTATACACTCTATAACCATTATCCTCGACTGGTATTCTGGCCTTGATAAGTGATGATTCATATATATATATATATATATATATATATATATATAATAAAATATCAGTAATTTTTGTAATAAGCAGTCCCTTGAGAGTTTAACTTTGAATTATATCAAAATAATTTTTCACACGCCTTAATAGATTACATTTTAGAATGAGCTGTTTCTGCCGATAGTGTATATCATTCTATTCCTTTTCCTTTAAGTAACCATATATAACGTCGATATCCATGTGTCTAGATGCCTGCATTTGCTATGTGATATTGAGAAAATAAGTTTTAAAGTCAACCAATGAGATATTAGTATTTGGGGGAAAGAAACGCGAGAACACGGCACGATTTCCAGGATGCTGCCAAATCTTCTTGGTAGATCTGCACGCTGTCCAGGTCATGTTTTCTATCGATTATGGCCGCTGTGAAAGATCCGTCAATCGATTCGACGATCATCAGAGATGCCAAAGTGGATCTGTTGGTAATACAGCGGAAAGAAAACGAGACAGAAAACCAATAAAAAATGTCAGGCGGTCACGATTTGATAAATGACAACACTTTATGAAATGTTGAAACTCAAGGTATGAGTTCATACCACGGACACACATTAATGTTTTGTTGTTTTTTTTTACATGGTGATCACCACTTATCAAGGCTCGGAAGCCACTCAGGGATAAGGGTTATTGCAATTACAGTACGTTAGTGTGGAGATTTGATGAAGTGTTTACTTAAGGGGGCGGTTCATTAGGAATTTGTTAACATTGGACTTGAAGACATCCAAGTTGTATTCAGGTGGGAAGCAGGCAGACGGAACAGAGTCGTTACTTCATTTTCGATAAACATGTGGATATATAAGATATACGGGCATGTAAAACGCACACGGACAATATATATATATATATATATATATATATATATATATATATATATATGTGTGTGTGTGTGTGTATATATATATATATATATATATATATCCAGATTTGAGATATACAAAGGTATGAACTAATGAACCCAACGAGGTTGATAGATAGTGCTCGATAACAAGAGCAAAATATATTTTATTATTTATTCGAAGCTAAGCAGTTAGATTTGGTCGCTACAATCAGTATATTGTTTCATCCAATGAGACTTCTTCAGCCGATCCCGAATAATTCGATTATATAGAAAAAACATTATTTTGTCTATAGCATGGAATGGTTAAGAGTTGCGTGAAGAAGTCTCATTGACTGAAACAGATGGCTGTTTGACGCGACTCAAATTTAACTGTTTACTTTCGAATAAATAATACTATATAAACCAACGCACACATATATATATTTCCGTATATATATATATATATATATATATATATATATATATATATATTGAGGTTGCTACTTTTCAAAAGAAGGGTAACCAATGAAATATAACGAGGTCATTACAAGAGTGCTCAATACCGGTTTAGAGCAAGTTACATTTTTAATTTGTCTTTACATACGCAGTAATTTATTGCTGCACAGTCATGAGCATGTTTCGGTCTTCTAGCGTTTAATAACTAGAGACCTCTTCAGGCAACAAACGCTTATTTAGGAAAGCGGAATTCACAACGATTTGAATTCCGCTTTCGTAAATAAGCGGTTATTTCCTGAAGAGGTCTCTAGTTACTAAACGCTAGAGGACTGAAACATGCTCATGACTGTGCAGCAACAAATTACCGCTTATGTAAAGACAAACTGAATACATATATATATATATATATATATATATATATTATAAATAAATAATAAAAAATTTTCTATACCTATATGAAATACTGTTTCCTGCACATGCAATCACTAGTGTAGGAATTGATAGTTACTGCTGGTCAAGAATTTTAAGGCTAATAAAATGCCGGCCGGATTTAGCTCAAGGAATGGAAATATTCCTTTCCTATTAATTCTATTCGGCATAAATTGTAAAATGCCTGTATTCAACGATCGGAAGTCAGAATGTTGCTACTGCACTAAACTTAACAGATTTTTGTTAAATACACACACACACACACACAAACACGCATATATATATATATATATATATATATATATATATATATATATATATATATATATATATATATATCGGCACGGCCCACAGTGGTCAAAGTGTAGAACTGTCGACTATCAACCTAGTGGTCATATATTCGAACACTGGTACAGAATAATGCTAGTCTAGCCGTACTAAAGAGCTGGGATACGGTGAAACAGTCGGTTTACGGATACTTCAAAGGTTACGATATATGAAGTCTCGGAGGCCACTTGTGGATAAGAGTTTTATGCTTGTATAGTAGATATTGGGATCATAGTGTATTAATCCTTTGTGTTTGAAATCTGGTATGATTAAATGATTTACGAATAAATATTTACGAGTACGGTTTTATAATAGCTTGTTTACGTTAGACTTGTGGTCAGCTGAAAAGTAGACCAGCTGAATACAGTTCCACGGCCGAACATGTCTATGAAAGAACCTTTGTTCATGGAATACAAGTTGAGCTTTATGCACCGATAGAGAGTGAGGAAATTTATTAATAATGTTTGTGGCTAGACAAGTGATTTTTGTGAAAAATTAGCGAGGGAGAACGATAGATTGGAGCTCAGTCGAACACTTGCCATGACAACAACAATAGAATAGAGACAAGCTTGCAACATCTCTTCTTTGAGAAACAGGTTGTAGAGAAGAGAAAAGAGCATCACCTACCCGGTTACGAAGTCGCTTTTTAAGTCTTAATGCAAGATAGGATGCTTCGAGCAGATCTCACTCGGATGTGGCAAGAGTACTTCACCCCAGGAAGCACTTGCACTGATACAGGTAGAGAATTGCATCCACACACAGATACATACAGCTATGTATATATATATATATGTGTGTGTGTGTGTGTGTGTGTGTGTGTGTGTGTGTGTGTGTAAGTATTCAGTAAGATGACTGATAATTTATAATTAAAATTAAAAATTAAAAATCGGTTTCATAAGAAGCTTTGTTCTGTTCCTTCTCATTAAACCGATTTTTAATTTTAATTATAAATTATCAATCATCTTACTGAATATTAAAATAGTTCTAAGATATATATGCCTATTGAGCTTGTTATCTATCTGTTCTTTCTTGCATTTTAATTACATTAGTGATTTTACTATAACATTGAAATACACCCTGCTCTATAGATTACTGTTCTAATCCCCTTTTAATTTATATATGTATGCATATGTGTATTGATTGTAAAGATTAATAATTAAAATTATGAATCAATTTAAACAGGAAAAACAAAAAAAATATATGTTACTAATGATATATATATACACATATATATATACATATATATGTGTATATATATATATATATTACTAGCTTCATCGCTAAGATTAAATAAATATATGTCTCGTGAACCTTACGTCTGTAATTCTTATTCCAGATTTTGATCAAATCAGTTTCATTATGTTTATTCTGGACACTACCTGATATTTATTTATATAACCTTAAAATCTGATGTTATTAATTACTAAGGATTATGAATGAAAATGAGTGCAAATCTTAAATAGTTTAATTAAAAATGTGAAATTGACCTTATATTATCCCGCATAAAACATCAAATAATTCTATAAAACGTATAAATTTGAGTAATTCGTAGTTAATATAATTTCCAAATTGATCGAAAAAATAATTTATATCTGTCATCTGCAACTCTGCGTTTTATTATATTATCACTTACCTCTGAACCGTTGTCTTATGTATTATTATTATTATTATTATTATTATTATTATTATTATTATTATTATTATTATTATTATTGACCTCGTTGGGAAAACCCTTGATTGTTAAGCTCCTGGTTTGGAGCCGGGATTGAGGGAAATTCTCTAGAAACGAATAGCATTTCTTTTCAGGGAGACGTTAATAAACGAAATCATCATCATCATTCTTCTTCTTCTTCTTCTTCTTCTCATTATTATTATTATTATTATTATTATAAAATATGAAAATATCTTATTATAAATACTGCAAACACGTATGCATATTAGATAACACATTGATAGGGCATGTGTGTTATACGTAAGGATTATGTTAGAAAAAATATAGGTTGTATTTATAGTTATTAAAAAATGGTTATCTAATCAGGTAAGCAATTAATACATTTCTGAAAGACATTAAATTTGACAAAGTAATAGCGGTGGATGTGACCAAACACCGCATTAATCCCTATTATATGGATTACGTTTGAACGTAAAATAAGTCTAACAGGGTTGATTCATCATATAATAGAGAAATAGAAACAATGTTATTATCGCACATTTCATATTCCGTCTACCTACCAAGTCAAATCAAACGATAAATTAGTTGTGAGTGTTCAATACTGGTTATATACATTGTTCATGTAGATTATTTTATAACCATTATTAACCAGTTGTGGATCGGAGAGAGCTTACCATGACAGAAAACTAATTAAAAATTGCAATCATTAGAATGAAAGTCAGTCAGTGCAATGATTTCTGGGTTCCATCTGCAGATGTCAGGGGAATGCGCCAGTCGGTCTCCAAGATTAAGCCTGGCGAGATAACATTAATCTGGTTTAGTCCCATGAAAATGATCTAAAGATGAGTATATTGATGGCATAAACGTTATCGGCGATTCAAATTTGCGTAAGATTCACCAACACCATGAGATTTCCAGATATGATTACATAAACTTTGAATGCATGATATATTTTTGTGTGTGTGTGTGGGGGGGGTAGCATACCGAAGGGTTGTGCTTTTCCATAATTCTTAGTCTTCTTTAGAAAGTTGCAAATAACAATTTTACTGCGATTTACCTTGGCTGCTATCGCTTTACAAACGAATTAATATGTTGCTACACAGTTCTGAGCATGTTTCGGCCAGTTTATTATAGAGAGATCTTTAATCGATTCAGCTTATACGAAAGCAAAGTTTGCCATGAAAATATCAGCCTATCCTATTCAGAGGGAGTTAATATGAGGAGGTTTAGTAAAATGTAAAAAATATTTGGTTGAATATAAATAAGCACATATATAGGTTCGGGTTCGGGTCTGCGTTTAGATATAGATATGAATGGGAGAGGGTGGGTAATAAGGATCGAGATAGATGTAGTGGAAGACTAGAAATAGTATTTCGTATGCGTGTGTGGTCGCTGCACTTAATGTTAAACATACTAGTGTGTATAAGTTCAAACAATTGGATTTAGATTTGTTTTAGCTAAAAGGGGTTATAGATTTAATACGGGTTATTCAGTTATAAATATATTTTTAATTTGGCAATAATTTTTATATGATCAGGAAATATATGACTTACGTGTAGCACTTGTATATCCCTACATTATAATTATCATCCGTGCACACATCAGTGAAGAAGTTAAAAAATACAAAAGAAAAAGAAAAATACGAAAAGGATAAAATAATAGAAGATCAAGGAAAGAAAGAAGGTAAAGAGAAAGAATAAAAAAGGGAAACCATAAATAATTTACTTTCTTTTTGTCACACATTGCCGTCTACTTCTCCCACCTTACTCCCATCTCTCACCATAACATTTTACTTACTTACTACACAAAGCTTTCAAAGCAATAATAATAAAAAATAACTAAAAATTTATATAATTAATTTATCTCAATCCTTAGATATATTCATCTATTCTAATTATAATGATTACAAATCATGGAAATTATCCATGAACAGAAAGTAATGGGGAATATATATGGTGGTTACTGTGTTATTTATGATAATTGAAAATGATAATCTTTAATAATATACTAGACTCCCCGTGATCCGTTGGGTTATTATGTTATATTAGCTATGGAATTCATGTATGTGCGTGACACTTGTGACGTAAAAAATAGTTTTTTTTTGACATAAGGGAACCATTTCTATGACAGTATATTAAAATGAAAAAAGAATATAGATAAATTTCTATGAGTCGTTCTGTTTATTATAATTGATTATTTTTGCAAAAAAACAAAAAAAATACAATTTACAGTTACTGAATTATACGTGCTTGTCCATACTTATAGGTAAATGTGCACTGAACAGATACCATAATACTTATAGTTAAACTCAAATTTGATATATCTTTTTTTACATCGTTCATTTCTGTATTCCGTTTTAGTTATTTTAACCCCACTCTACCCATGTTAAAAAATTATTTCGAAATAATCACTTTACTATTTTAATATTTCAGTGCGCAGGTTATGCGCGCATGCCCAATCCGATGTCGTAAACCGGAAAGTGGGTTATATACATTGTTACAAGACCATTTGACTTTTATAATTATATAGATTCTATTGATTAATAATGATAATAATAGTGGAAATAATGTTTAAAGTAAAATTCAAAAAGTAGGAAATAAGGTGTGAACAGCTAAGGATAACGTAAGTCAAGATATAAAATCCGTCTAGATAATTGATTTGCAGCTAATAACACATACACATGTACAGTGTATTACAAAATTGAGTAGACCCCTAATATTTCTTCAAATATTTAATATATCTCTTCATGGGAAAACACTGAAAAATGATTTTTTTTACATACTGAAAGTAGTCTGTCTGCAGCATATATATATATATATATATATATATATATATATGCATATATATACATATATATATATATATATATATATATATATATATATATATACATCTAAGTCCATTTATTTTCCCCCTTAAAATAACTCAAAATATAACCATTAAATATTAAATCCCTGCCAACAAAAAAGAGTACACTCCCTTTCGAAAAGTTGTCAATATTAAAATGCAAGATGTCAACTCTCAATATTGTGTGTAGCCACCATCATTATAAAAAAAACTGCCTTTACGATTGACACAGTACCACTAAAATATATTGGGGTAATGTAATAATCCACAGAGAATTGGCCCTATTATAATAAATATGATATCTGCATGAAATAAAATAACATATTTAAGTATATTTTACGATCACATATACCCACACACCCCATATATATATATATATATATATATATATATATATATATATATATATATATATATATATATATATATATATATATACACTTGTGCCCGATATTATTCATACCCCACCTTGAAAATTGAGTTTATTATGTGTAACTTTGTAAGAATTTATTGTTTACGTCCATATTGATACATATTCTTAATAAACCTCTTCTGATCATTTTCGTCATTTTAAAATCTCGGGATACTCGTAATAAAAGAAATATACAGCTATTTATAAAATCTTCAATGTTCAAAAATAATCATACCCCCTTATTTTTTCAGTATTAATCGAATTTCTGACTGTTTGTTTCCTGTTTGATTCTTATTTTGAATGCTTTTATACAACCTTTGATTAATTTCATTTCGTTTTTTGCATTTTTCAGAAATTAAAATGATATCAACTGAAAACCAATAAAAGAATAAAAATTATTAGAATGGGGAAGAAAAAAGAGCTTAGTAATGATCTTAGGACTAAAATTGCGAATTCACATAAGGATGGTTTAGGTTACAAGTCAATTTCCAAGAAATTTGAGGTCCCTACAGCAACAGTACAGAGCATCATCAAAAAATTCCAGAGCCACCACACAACAAACAACTTGATTGGTAGAGGAAGGGAAAGGAAACTGTCTGCTAGAGCCACCAGGAATATTGTAAGAAGTGTTAATGCAAATCCAACCACCACTACTAAGGAC